>NC_141542.1:84464444-84618888 GCF_021556685.1 Rattus norvegicus | reverse complement strand
GGCTAGAGTCCCAACTAAGAACCTTTCCCTCACTCTGGGAAGTTCTGCTTTGTCCTCTCCTGCCCAGCTATAGGCTGTTCAGCACTTTTTTTAATCAATGAAAAAGATGGTGGAGAACAATGTTTTACAAAATACTGAGTCAGGAGATGCCCCATAGTAATGACGATACCAAAGTCAAGACCGCCAGCAGATCTCTGGGTACAGAAATCAGCATTTGAATATACTGAGCACAAACCAACACCAGGGTCTTTCCATCTTCACTCCTGGGAATCAGCTTCTTCCCTAAGAAGACTCTTAAATAAGAGAAGGGAGAAAAAGAGCCCAAGGATCTGGAGGCAGCTGACAATAAGATGAGGGCCTTGTGTTTGCAGAAGAGACACTTGCCAATGGTAAAACCTTTGCTGTAGGACATGTGCATGTTTGAAGAAACAGTGGAAGAGTCCCTCAGCCTTTGATAGAGACATCTGTTTCAATCATAGTTCACACAAGATATCATAAGAAACTGCTTCTTAGTGGGTGGGATATTTGCAAAGTTGAGATGTTCCTGTAATAATATAATTGCAGAAGGAAAATATTGCCATGTTCTACCTGTTCAGCAATGTATCAATATTACTTGCTTTAAAGGCTTACAGATGCATCATTAGTAATAATAACTGTAATAACAGCCCAGACAGTCTAGAACCCAAAATATTGCAGAAAATGTGAGTAAAAGTCATTTCCCCCATTGGCTCTATTTGTTATTTGAACTAATGTTTATGAGAAAAATGGTAAATTATTATTGAAAAATATGATTACATATCTAATATAAGTAACCAAAACTGTAGGATCGGAAAGTGTGGTGGTTTGAAAGAAAATGGTACCCATAGTACAATAGGGAGTTCCACTAGCAGGTGTGGCCTTCTTGGAGTTAGTGTGGACTTGTTGGAGGAAGTATGTATGTCACTAAGGGTGGGTTTTGAAGACTCAGATACTCAAGCAAGTGCCAGTCTAACACTCCTTTTCTTCTACCTACTGATCTGCATGTAAAACTTACTTCCCCCACATCTTGTCTTTCTGAATGCCCCCATGCTTCCTGCCCTGAGGACAATGGACTAAACCTCTGAATTGTAAGCCAGCTCCCATTTAAATGCTTTGCTTTATAAGAATTGCCATGATCATGGTGTCATTCTCAGCAAATAGAAACCCTGAGACAGAAGGACACTGATGGAAAGCTATTTCCCTCTTGTCATCAGAATGCAATCTATCTGGCCTGAATGGAAATAATACATTGGAAGCTACCTAAAACAATAACTTCAGCTGAGTGGTTAATTCCCTAGCTAAGATCCTACCCCTCAGGAGGGCAGGTTCACCTATTACCATTCTGAAGAGTTGGGAAGAAGAATAGTTAAAACCTTTAATATGATACAGTACTCTCCCTACCCATAATTCCTGTCCTCTGTGTTACTCAAGGAGCCTCAGCCAAGGAGCATTACGTCTACCCACTCTTTTGAAATACTTAGGGAAATCTACCATTTCTCTTTTACTCACTCTAGTTCTTTTCTACACAACCTTTCTCTACCACTTGGAGCCTCCTCACATTCTCTCTAAGGTGACCACCGCTTTAGTGATTCAGTTGCTAGCCTGGCATGCTGTTGCTTGCTAACCTCCATTATTGAACATGCTGGCTGGCCTAATCCAAACATTTCCTTCTTCTTCCCCCACATGCCTCTCCTCCAGGTTGATGGCAGACACTGAAGTTTACAGCTTATTTGCTCTGTTTTGTTTTTCTTTTTCAAATTTTCATAAACCCACTCTTCAGTTATTTTTCTGAACTTAAAAAAAAACCTAATGAACAACAACAACAACAACAAAAAGACTCCAAAGTTCTGATAATGATGAATGATGCTATTCCTTAATCTTGGGTTGATATTTGAAATGCACACAGTGAATGGCAGCATGCAAGTCAGAAGGACAGGGATGATATGGTCATTTGAGAGCAGAAGGCAAAACGGTCTGATGAAAAAAGTACCAATAATGTTCAAGTGTTAAGAATTATAGGGAAAAATAGGCTAATTACATAAGCAATGCATCTTTTTCATATGTTACTCAAGCTATTTGAGTTTTTTATTTTTCTTTAACTAGATACATCCCTACATATACTAAAACAATGCCATGTAGAAAGAAAACTGTGACCGTGTTCCACTCCCATTTGAAATTTCTCACAGAGCTTTGAGAAAGGTAAGATGAAAAGCAAAGGTGATTAAATTTAACTCACAGTCAAAATCACCATTTCATAGAAAGAAGAAATAGCCAACATCTACTTTTCTACTGTTTATCTAGTTCATTGCAGTTTGTCGTGATGGACCTTTGTTAAGACATTTTGCATTTTGTAAGAATAAGACCTAAGAATCTTTTCATTACAGGAAAAGAAAATATCACGTAATAGAGATTATAGTGCATATTGGGAAATAAAGGGACAGAAGTTGGTAATATTATGAGGTTAAACCAATCAAAGCATTGAGAAAAGAAAGGTTGAGACTTTCAAGAAGTACAAAGTTGTTGGTTGTGAACTTTTACATAAGAAATAGAACATGTTTTTTAACAATCCACCATGCGAAGAACAAGCGAAGGGATCAATCTACATGGGTTGAACATTTTAGAAAGTATTGTGGGGTAAGAGAACTTGCTGATAATATACAACTTGCAAAACAAAGTCTTGCTATTTCCCTCTTGACACATGCCTTTTGTCTACAGGGCAATCATATCCAACAGTAATTGTCTAACAATTTTTCACACTGAGAATGTACTTCTGATTGCAGACATTAACACATTTAGGCATTAAACCTCCTCACTATAATTACCCTTGAGCTTATTCTCACAAATGAATTAATATGCTGATCGCTCGGACTAATACAACGTGCAAAAGGGGGATGGATTGCTTCCAAATCAGATAAAATGAAGCATAACATCATTTAATTAATTTTCATGGATATTGGGGCTGAGGCAGAAAGGAAGCATTTCCACTGGGCCTGTTTTCCAAGATGGTCTATGAAGCAGTGACAGAAGGTGAGGAGGAACTCCAACATTGCTGAACACTGCTTCCTGGGAGGGATTGTGTTCACCTGTACCATCTGAGACAGTAGTACTTTTACATCCAATAGCTCAAAGTATGGCTGACATTATAACCAATCCAGATACGATATTAGTATCCCTTGGAAGATCTTAGAAGGGAAAATACACTTGTATCTCTGTAGAGGCATTTTCTTACAGCAACCTGGCTATTCCGATAAGGGATCTCCTCTGAAAACCTTCTAGGGCTATATAATCTGGCTGGAATACAAACACCCCCTTAGCACACACCTTTAATACCAAACAATGAAAGTAAAGTTAGTTTACAAGAGGAAGCAACCATGTTTGCAAGGGAAGTCTAATTGAGGGGCAGATGAAGTGAGGAATCAGAGAACAATTTGACAAACTGAATCAGAAATAGAATGAGGCCAGATCTCACAAGAACACTACGAAAGAGAAGAAACTTAAGAGAGCAGCAGAGAGAGAAAGAGAGAGACAGAGACAGAAAGAGACAAAGTCAGAGAGGAAGCAGTTTTACTGGGACAGTTTTACATTGAAGGGTTGCAGGTAAGAACAGAACAAGCTAAAGAATGAGAAGGAGCCAGAAGACTATAAGAGATTGCCTGGGTTAATTTGAAGCCAAGCAGAGAAATTCAGTGAGAAGCTGGGAGAACCTGCTTTGAATCAGTCAGCTTGGAGAGGAGTTTGGGCAAGAACAGCTGAGTCGAATCAGCCAGCCAGAGTTCAGAAAGAGCTACAAAGGGTGAGCTAATTCAGCAGGAAGCCTCCAAGACAGCCATTGCATCTGGTGAAAAAAATTACGTTTACTCATTTCTATTCCATTGATTACAAACCTTTTCTTTAGTAAACGCACAAAAATGGTTGAGATCAAATCTGTGGCTTGCGATTAAAAAGTTAAGTAAGCAAGCAAACAAACCCACGTGCCTAGAACAAAGGGGTTCCTTTGAGGGTAAAGCATAAGAGTATAGGGACAACACTGTCACCCACACACTGTTCCTTATTTAAAAAAATAAGTTTTTCTGTACTTTTCATCACCTCCCAGGCAAATCCTGGTTGAAGGAAAGGATGAAAAGGCCTGTTTAGACTAGTGCTAGGTACTGGTAATTGAATAATTGCAGTAGTGACTTGTTGGGAGGAAAAATCATGACAGAGAAGACCTGTTTAAAATTATGGGATGTGTGGCAGGAGCATGCATAAATTATCCAAAGTTAAGTAATAAGGTATCTGTCAATTAGGAAAAGGCTATGTGTCAATTAGGGTAAACAGTCAACAGCTTGTTTGAACAGGTTCCATTCTGTGAAGTATGATTTATGCTTCTCTCTTCTTGGTAAATCAATGTTTTCCCTTCTGCTTTTCTGTGTCTTGCTCGATTGTGGCCAAAAACCATCCAAACAAAAAAAAGAAAACAAACAGACAAACAAACAAAAAAGATATATGGACATCAAATCAATCAACCACAGTAGAAGTTTGAGATTCGACTCCATAGCAAGGGATCTTGTTTACTGGGAAGGATGGAGTCATTTTATCAGCTTCTTAGTCTCAGAGGTAAAATAATTGAAAAGTAACTCAGAAGAAAATTCCAAAAGACTTTGTGGTGGTTTGAATATGTTTGGCTCAGAGAGTGGCACTATTAGGGGGTGTGACCTTGTTGGAGGAAGTGTGTCACTGTTGGGGTGGGCTTTGAGACCTTCTTTCTAGCTTCCCGGAAGTAGTTTTCTCCAGAACCATGTCTGCCTGGATGCTCCTATGCTTTCTGCAATCATGATAATGGACTGAACCTCTGAACCTGGAAGCTAGAACCAGTTAAGTGATTTCCTTAGTGAGAGTTGCCTTGGTCATGGTGTCTCCTTGCAGCAATGGAAACCCTAAGACAGAGTTTATTACAGTTTAAAGGAGAAAAACGACAATAGCACGGTGTATGAGCTGAAAACCATGGTAGCTGGTAGGAGAAAGGAGATAGCTAAAATGATGAAAAGTTATGCGTTTTTGAGTAAAAGGCCAAGAAAATAGGCCAAGTGCTTCAACAGAAGTGGGCAAGCTGCATGGTGGCAGTAGGGATATCCAGAGTGTCAGGTTTAGCTTCTGGGCCAGTATCTAGAAAGGGGAGGGATGAAACAAGGTTGGAGGGAAAAGATCAAACTTATCACTGAGGGTCTGTAAGTTACTGCATGGAGACAGACTTCTTGGTGTGTAAGGAAGGACACTGATATCCCATTAAAAGTGTAGTCACTCTGTCTTCTTAACATGCCTTCAAGGTTTTGTTTGTTTGTTTGTTTGTTTGTTTCCTTTTAGGACAGACACATTAATGAGAGGTGTTTTTCTGTCCAGGTAACTGACAGGCCCATTTGTATTATTTCTTACAGGAGCAGAAGTAGTATGTCTTTAAACTCTTACAATAGTTGAGGCAGTTTAGAATGCCATGTCTTTAACCAGGGTTAGAGGTACAACTCAGATGGAGGGGTAGTTAGTTGTGATATGCTCTTCTTAAAACTAATGTGCTGCCAAAGACATAGGGGTAGAGCTCAAAGCCGATTGTGAGGTAGGGGCTGTCCTTAAAGACCTCCAAGTCTAAAGCTAACGTGTGAGTAGGCACCTAGCAGTATGAATGAATCCTATCTCATTTACACCAGACCAGATGGTGAACATCATTGAACAAAGTAAGGGGTTAGGAACAAGTACATGTCTCTGACTTGGACCAAAAGGTGCCTTGTTTGTGTAAACACGAAGATGGTCATTTGTCTTCCTGACTAGCGCTTGGGTGTTTAGTCACCCAACAAGACAAGTTTGAGCAGAGCGACTAGCAAATCAATAGTACTTTATTTAGATCATGGCTCGATTTCTCCCTTTATCTCTTATCCATCCCTAGCTTTTAGAGAGGCCCTATTTTCCTGGGTAGAGATTCTCAAAGGTGCCACAGGCTGGAATCATGTGGCTTCCTTAATGACTGTCACCTAGAATTTTGAATCTATCATTCATGTATACAGTGGCTGTGTTTTGTGTATAATAAGAGAAAATAAAGCAGGAGCATTTGAATTACAAATTTATGTTCTTTTATTTTCACAAAAATAAATCTTATTCATGTTTTCATTGAATAATAGTAAACAGAAAGCTGTTATGCCTTTTCCATTTTCATTAGTAACAGTGAATTACTGCATCAACAATGGATTCTCAGCAGTGTTTGTTAATTGAGTTTATACATGTACGAATATGCTCAGCGATGCAAAAGTCAGGTTTGATCTCAACAACTGGCTGTGTGATTGTAGGCAGAGTTCCAGGGCAAAGTTTCTTAACTGTGAAAAATAAACTCAACAAAACACACACATAAGCTTGAAATAAGGTTCGAGGTAGGAGACATATAAAGCAGCTTTCACTCAATAAATATTGATTTTTCTCTTGTCGTCAATTGTTGAAATCGCTAACATTTGTTGTTAGCATGATTTCACTAATTTGACATGTTGATCTTGCTTCATTCAGCTAACTCCTTAAGCCAGACCCACAACCCTCCCTTCCTTTCTGGTCCCATCTTCAAACATTTTTGTTTGCATTTTAGTGAGAACAACGTAGACCCGATTTATTACACTTTTTCTTATTATCCTTCAATAATGTGAGTTGACATTTAAAGCCAAACTACTATTTTTAAATTAATGAACCATTATACCTGTTTTTAAGAGGATGGGTGCACATAAGCATAGTTGTGTATGAACCTGGGTGTATATAAATATGAATGTGTGTGTATAAGCATGGGTGTATATAAGCATGGAGGTGGATGAGCATACGGGTGGATGAGCATAGGGGTGTATAAGCATAGTTGTGTATGAGCATGGGTGAGCAGGTGGGGGATTTACCCCTGTCTGTGACAGATCACAGGCCAGAAGAAATCATTAGGGATCTCCTATTGTTTACTCTTTCCTTATTCCTTTGAGGATAAGATTACAGTCATGCGCAGGCTGTCCAACAAGGATGTTAGGATATAAACTCTGGTCCTGATGACTGTACAGTAAGCGTTCTTATTTTTCATTGTTCTTGTTTGTTTCTTTTGTTTGTTACTGAGATAGGGTTTCACTGTAGACCTCTAGCTGGCTTGTAACTAATTCTGTACACCGGGGCAGGCTAGCATTGAACTCAAAGCAATCTACCTGCCTTAGCCACTTTCTTTCTGGGGTTAACACATGTACTACCATGCCTGTACACCAGTAAACACTCAACCACTGAGCAATCTCTGCAGTGCCAAGTCTAATTGCTTGATGCCTCTATATTGATGATACACACCAACTACTATCCTAGACCCCTTCGTGGGCAGAAAAAAAAGATTTATTGGTGATCAAATTTCCAAATCCATCTCTTGTGGTTGGGGGCATTGAGAAGAGCAAAAATGGTAGCAGAAAACTGAGCAGATTTTAAATGACACTCAGCAGGACGGGATCTGAGCTGATGTTAGTTGTGGGGTTGCTCGGGAACTAAGTACCTTTGCAGAGTCCTTGACTTTAGGGGGAAGATTAATGGAGGTTATTGGAGAGTGAAGGGTGGTTTCTAGCAAACAGGGACCTGCCTTTGGGTTGGTTTACTTGATAAGTATCCTTCTGTTTACTCAACCAAAATCCTCTTTAGAACAACAGCACTAGCACTGTCATTTGAGGTTGGAGGACTTGGACCTAACCGCCACCTTCCAATAGTTCTCCTTGCTGTAATAACTGTTGGGACGAAGGGAATTTAGAAGTAGACTCAGGGAATTCTCTATCCTTCCTTTATTTTCCTAAAATCGGGACATAGATTTTAAAGACAAAAATCAACCACATCCTACTTCCTGCCAGCTACTGAAGATCCTCTTAGGCCCCTTTCGGCCTGCATGTGGAGCCAGCAGAAGCTCCAGTAAGGAGTTGCACTAACTGGCATCTACTTGCTATTAGCCATCTTCTCCCTCAGAATTCACTTTGTCGCTTCTCCAATAATTTGCCCTGCTTTGCTGCGGCGGTGCTGTCAGCTGGAAGCCAAAGCTATCCATATATTTCTGTTCTCTGTTTCCTACACATACGGGCAGTATTCTTTTTTTATTATTATTATTTTTTTTATTAACTTGAGTATTTCTTATATACATTTCGAGTGTTATTCCCTTTCCCGGTTTCCGGGCAAACATCCCCCTAATCCCTCCCCCTCCCCTTCTTTATGGCTGTTCCCCTCCCCATCCTCCCCCATTGCCGCCCTCCCCCCAACAATCTAGTTCACTGGGGGTTCAGTCTTAGCAGGACCCAGGGCTTCCCCTTCCACTGGTGCTCTTACTAGGATATTCATTGCTACCTATGAGGTCAGAGTCCAGGGTCAGTCCATGTATAGTCTTTAGGTACTGGCTTAGTCCCTGGAAGCTCTGGTTGCTTGGCATTGTTGTTCATAAGGGGTCTCGAGCCCCTTCGAGCTCTTCCAGTTCTTTCTCTGATTCCTTCAATGGTGTCCTATTCTCAGTTCAGTGGTTTGCTGCTGGCATTCGCCTCTGTATTTGCTGTATTCTGGCTGTGTCTCTCAGGAGAGATCTACATCCGGTTCCTGTCAGCCTGCCCTTCTTTGCTTCATCCATCTTGTCTAATTGGATGGCTGTATATGTATGGGCCACATGTGGGGCAGGTTCTGAATGGGTGTTCCTTCTGTGTCTGTTTTAATCTTTTCCTCTCTATTCCCAACGGGCAGTATTCTTGTTCGCAGTCTCTGCTTGCTTGTCTTATATTTACTGATAGACTTTTTCAACATCATTTATTGCCACCAAGAACTTATGGAGGTAAGATAAATCATTGTTTCCTGTTCTCTAGCTTCTACCTCACAATTCACAGATAGCACATCCTCCCCATATTCTTCTATTCAAATATTGAAAAGAAAAAGAAAGTCTTGGTGACCAGAGAATGATCCTGATATGCCAAAATTTCCATGTCTGTCAGAGAACACAATTTAGCATTGGATATTAACTCTAAGTGAGAAAGTTAGCCAAGATGGAGAGGTAGGAAGAGTTTCCTAAAAGGCAGACACACGGTCCTCTAGATGAAATGAAGAGCAGCTCCAGAATGGGCAGTGAAAACATGGTTCCTGGGTTTAGGTGAATACCAGTCCTGGCATAGTTTATCCTGAGCATGGCATAGGCTCATCTAGAAGGTGGCACCTGGTTATCTTCAGTTACAAGGATGCCTTGCTAGAGTCAAGTTGGTGGTATCCAGTTGGGCATGTTTGCATAGACCACCGTTCCTTATACCAGCCATTTTTTCACTTATACAAGTGCACTTAGGGCTTTGCACATATTCTTCCCTCCACCTAGAAGAGTCTTTCCATCTTCCAACAGCATATTACTTCTAGATTTTGTGTCAGATATTCAGAATTCAAAAACATCATCTTTAACCACCTCTGCCTCAGTTACTTTTCCTGATGCTATATTAAAATATCTGTCACAAACAGCTTATGGAAAGAAACGGTTTTATTTTGACCCACAGTTCTTAGTAATGTGTGTATTGGTGGGGGAATCTTGACAGTGTGCCCAGAGGTAGCTCTTTGTTGTGCCCAAAGACCACCAGGAGTTCATATGCAAAAGCAAAGAGCCTCTATTCAAGCTTAAGCTTGGGCCAGCAGACTCCTCCAATGCAGGGGATTAGAGGTGAGAGCCCAGAGACTCAATTAGGCAGGGTTTTTATACCAGTTTCAGCTGGGAATTGGGGTCTCCAGCCTTGCAGTTGCCTTATTTGGCAAAGGGTATCTTGGTGCACGGTATTGGTCAGTGAACATTTCAGTCAGTTTGTTCAACCTATCTCTAACTTCTGGAATTTTAAGCACTTTCTCCCTATTCCCTGATTGTCTCAGACCTAGGCCAGTTTCTTCCTGGAATTGCTTATGTTATTCCTAATAGCCAGGGTTCGAAGCAGGGGCAAGCAGATTCAAGATGGAGTCAGTTTAAAAGTTGGAATTTCTCCCGTTGCCTGTGTTCCTCACTGGTCACATTGCCTTCGAAGTCAGTAATAAAGGGAAGATGATGGCTCACGCTCAGCTAGCTTCCCTTTTTATACGCAGTCTAGGACCCAAACCGGAGAATGATGCCAGCCTTCTTTAGGGCAGGTCAGGCTATATCAATTCACCCTGACAAAATTATCCCTCACAGCCATGTCAAGAGGATAACATAAATAACCTCTTGTGTCAAGCCTGTAGACTTGTCTTCTAGGAAATTACAGTTCCAGCAACACCAACCATCAACACACTCACCTGGTGTCGGTCTTCCTCACTTCCTATGTTGTTATTGCGCTTAAAATAAGTCGTGTTTATTCCATGTAGTAACATCATATGTTTCTTCCTACTTACATTTTCTATTGTTAATTCTGTATCTTATGAGTCTGTAAAGACACATATGGAGAACAAACAGTGTAAAAACATGACTAGAACTGTATTAATGTCTACTTTAATTCAAAAAGGAAAGTTAAGTTGCTTGAATAGTCACAGAGAGTCTAGTTTTATCTAGCTCAATGCTATTAAAGGTATACGTTACCTTTTCAGGATATTAACAGTAAGTCAAAAGGAATATTGTCTTACTGAAATATCTAAACACTTTACTCTTGTGTGCATAGCGGATATATTCATGTACTTGTGTGCCTGTGGATGTCCTCTAACTGCAATTTCAGCCTGGTCAAGGTAAAAGACCTTTTTCATTAAGCACTTCCAAATTTCTAATCTATCCATGAACGTGAAAAATCTGTGCTAATTAAAGCCTGTCATATAGGCCAACAGTGCAGAGAGGACCTAGGAGCTTCCTAGGCCTTAAAGCAACAGACTCCGAGTTAATTATATCTACAGTTTTCTGCACCACAATGCAAGACATTGCTTCACTCTGAGTTTGTTACTTGATTTATGGGCACCTGTTAAAATGCTCAGTGGGATTTTCACCTTGTAAAATGCTGACCAGTTTTTGTGGCTGAAAAACAAAAATGGGAAACCACCCAAGACAGAGAATTCCTCCTAGAACAAAGTTTAGTGCTTAAAAAGCCTACTTCTATATCCTTCTGCCTCTGTCTTCAGAGGCCTTTCACAGTAGTGTTTGGTTTGTTTGCTTGTTTGTTTTGTTTTGCTCTGTTGCTGACTGGGTACACTGTAGAAAAGAAAGAGCATTGTGGTAAGTGGTGGAGGGAGGCCCTCTCTTTGACAAAATTGTTGCCATGCAAAGATTTAATAGTTTTGCCCCCTTTTCTAACTGTTTGGGGGAAGCTAGATATTAAGATTTCTCTGAAATTAAATGTAACATTCTCAGTGTAAATCTCTGCAATTATTACACATAATTATTACACATAATTACAAAACTTTCGACATTAGAAATCAACAGTCCATTTTCCTCTAATTTGTGGCTTCAGTGTGATTATGATTTTTCTACCCTCTAGTGTGGCTTTGTCTATAGAAGTTGGATGTGATCCACAGGGAGAATTTTAAGATTTCTAGAGGTTACATTTATTTTTCTATTGAGTAAAATCAGAATAAGCAAAATAAATATAACTCAGGTATTTTCTTCACTCAATTTATCCAAAATATATTGTCAACATAAAATCAATACAAACTTATTTATTAGCTGTTTTATACCATTTTATCATATTACATTCTTGAAACATGTATTTTGCATACACAAATACCTATTAATTGGGAGACTAAGTTTTCATAAGAAATACTTGCCCTGAATTTAGATTGCACAAAACTTAAAGTTGAAAAATCAAATTCATACATCCTTAAGACCTCTAAAATCTTTTCTAAATTAGAAACTAGTTTAAAAGTAAAACTGAAAAAAAAAACAATTTAAAATCAAGTGCTATAAAGCGCTCAACTCCTCAGCTGAGCTGGCCACGTTTGAGGCTTTCTGCAGCCAGGTGGTATTTTTGCCTCTCCTGGATGTACAATCAATGCTCAGGATCGAGTGCACCTCACCTTACTCCAAAGGAACGGAGACGTGATGGCCTACTGAAGGAGGAGACTCATATCTTCCCTTTACACACAAGGAAGATCTCTCTGGAACTGACATCAATTCCTTTCCATGTTCTCGACTGGAAATCAAATGGTGGCCAGAAACAGAACTGAGATTCTGTTTCACATCTGAACACATGTATCTTGTGAAGTTTGTATGTTCCATTTCAGTTTACCTGAAATGTTGCTACATTTAATATTGAATCACACATACTTAAACTTCCTAAAAAATCATTTCATGTCTCTTAATTGTCAACACATGCAGATAAATACGCGGCCTTTAAAACTGAGTATCACATGGCTAGATCACCCAGGTCCCCAACTCCTCTACCACACAACAGTTTCCATTTTGGAATACATCCTTTCAGTACACACACACACACAGAGAGAGAGAGAGAGAGAGAGAGAGAGAGAGAGAGAGAGAGAGAGAGAGAGAGAGAGAGAGAGGGGAAGGGGGAGGGAGAGGAAGGGGGAAGGGAGAGGGAGGGGGAAGGGAGAGGGAGGGGGAAGGGAGAGGGAGAGGGAGGAGGGGAGAGGGAGAGGGAGGAGGGGAGATGGAGAGGGGAAAGGAGGAGGGGAGAGGGTACTGGCTAGTTTTGAGTGTCAACTTGACACAAGCTGGAGTTCTCACAGAAAAGGAGACTCAGTTGTGCAAATGCCTTCATTTGCTGTAAGGCATTTTCTCAACTAGTGGTCTAGGTGGGAGAACCCAGCCCATTGTGGTTGGCGCCAGCCCTAGGTTGGTGGTCCTGGGTTCTATAAGAAAGCAAGCTGAGCAAGCCAGGGGAAGCAAGCCAGTAAGTAACATCCCTCCATGGCCTCTGCATCAGCTCCTGCTTCCTGACCTGCTTGAGTTCCAGTCCTGACTTCCTTTAGTGATGAACAGCTATGTGGAAGTGTAAGCTGAATAAACCCTTTCCTCCTCAACTTGCTTCTTGGTCATGATGTTCGTGCAGGAACAGAAACCCTGACTAAGACAGATAAAGAGAGGGAGAGGGGGAGAGGGAGAGAGGGAGAGGGAGAAAGGGAGAGGGAAAGAATTGTTTATATATTCCTGTGAGTATCAATGTTGTCTTAGAGAAAATGAAAAGTGGCTTCGAAAAGTTTATAGAATTTTGTGTTGGCTGTCCTGTGAGTACAGTGGTAATTTCTTTTAGGAAGAGAATGGCTCTTCTAATGAAATACTTTTTAATGACAAAAGGTTAGAATTCTAGATATAGACTGGAGAGATAGGGTTATTACAAAGACAAAAAACAAAACAAAACAAACAAACAAACAAAAAACCCTCAAGGCGAAAAGAGTTCATTTTAGCTTAGTTTCACACCATAATCCATAAAAGGAGAAAATGCCAACCTCTTGATAATCCGTGAGATACTGAGTAGAGAACTGGATTATCCTTATAATTTGGGATGGACTCAAAGAAATTCCTGTAAACTTGAAGAACATGATCATAGAGTGTTTTTTGACATATTAAGATTGCATACGTTTGGGTCACATGCTAAACGAAGCATGCTCTGTTTGTAATATTTAAAATATATATTTTTAACACAGTTCTGTATTGGATGTATTCCTTGATCATTTTGTCTATCTTTGATTTTAATTGCCAAGTATTCAACTATACTAATAGCTACTATTTATTTAATTGATTCTTAATTATTAGATATTTAGGCTATTTCCATTTTCACCGAAATAAACTATACTATGAATACCATTTTAGTATGCAATTTTCCCAAGGTTAATTTACAGAAATTAAATTTCTGACTCAAAAACGTTGAAATGATAGTTTCAAATGTTAAAGGTTATAACAACTTATATTCCAACTTATATCTCATAAGAAAATCCTTTTCTTTGAGGCGACAATTGCCTGCATTTGTAACATCATCAATATGATACAAAAGGACCTATTTTATTGCTTAACTTTTTCTGTTGCTACAGTGAACTTGAATATATTCATGTTTGCTAGCTCTTATCGCTTAGAGTGACATGTCCCTACAGGCGCACAGGTTGCATAATCTCCAACTGAGGACTGTTTTTGCAGAAAGATATGTTAGAAGGCAGAGCTGGATGAAAAAAACAGAACACTGGACTGTGTTTTTGAAGGTCAAACCTCCTCTCCTGTTCCTTTCTGCTTCTTTCTTCCTATGGTTCACCTTTTTATGATGTCGAGCTTCCCCAAATAACCTTGGACCGAAATCAGGAGTCAAATAGATTTATTGGACTTAACATATGATTCCTCATGATTAGTGTGATTGAAAAATTTTGCTTTGATATCTTTATACTGAATTGATCTTTTTCATATTAAATTTTAGAACTTACTATATTAAATTATATAGGTTTCGTTTATCACAAATATTACAGATCAGAATTTCCAGATTTTTCTGTTTACATTTTGTCATGAACACTTGTTTTTATTTTTTTTATATTATCAAATCATTCTTAGTAATTCTCTTCATGGCTTCTTTCTTCATTTCATGCTAAGAATCTCTGAAAGATTATTTAAAAAACCTACCATCCTTAATAACTATATTTGTATCAAATAATTTCTCAATAGTTGCTATATTACTGGGGTTTGTTCTATTGTCAGGCAAGTTTTAAAAGAAAGCATTTAATTGGGGGCTTGCTTGCAATTTTGGAGGGTGAGTCTATGACTATCATGGTAGGAAACATCACAGCAGACAAGCATGGTGCTGGGGTGATCGTAAAGAGCTTCATGTTGAGGCAACAATCACAAGACCTAGAGAGAAACCTAAGTAGGAATGCTGTGAGCTCTTGAAACCTCTAAGCCCATTGTCTTAGTCAGTGTTCTATTGCTAGGAAGAGACACCATGACCAACTCAACTCTTATAAAACAAAACATTTAATTGGGACTTCCTTACCATTTCAGAGGGCTAGTCCATTGTCAGCATGGCCAGAAGCATGGTGGTGTACAAGTACATGTGTTGGAGAAGGAGCTGATAGGTCCACACCTGGATCCAAATACATCATCAGAAAGAGACAGATGCTGTGGCTGGTTGGGGCTTTTGAAATCACAAAGCCCACCTACAGCATCATATGTCTCCAATGTCTAATCCTTCCTTCTAGCTCTAATCCCTCTCAAGTAGTGGCATTCTCTAAAGACCAAACATTCAAATATATTTGCCTGTGGGGGGCATTCTTATTCAAACTACCACACCCATTCCCAGGGATACATTCCCAAGAAAGCCATATGTCCTAACCCTTCCCCAACAGGTACACGCACTGGAGACAAATGATTCAAATATATGAACCTATAGTAGCCATTCTCATTCATACTATCACAGGACTTAAACAAAGTTTTAAAATTAGTGATAGTGAATAGGAATTCCAAATATGTTTTAATCTTAGAGTCCTGTCGACTGTGCTAACAGGCATAGTGCTGTTAGAGTGAATTTCAGAATAATAGTTAAGAGAAACCAAAAATCAACTACTATTGCCTTTCTTTCCTTTATTATACAATATCAATATTTAAGAAATAGATGGCATCAAAGAACAACTGCTATTTCAATGACAAATCCTACCATGAATTTTTACTTTGCTTTCTTTCTTTTATTTTGTTATTACTTTTTAATGAAGCAAACACAGCAGGGATAATGAAAACAAAAGTGAATCTCATCACTGCTGACAGTAGGTAGAAAACCTAAGGCAATACCTTTTCATACAATACAAAGGGATAGCAGGGACCTGGACAATGGGAAATGGGCTGTGGGTACCGATCTTGAAAAGAAGCTTGGAAACTTCAGTTCACAGAACTGGAGTACATACCCTGCCACTGAATGTTTAGAGCTGGCTTTATTTGGGTAGGCTCTGGAAAATAGAACTAAGTAGAACACAGAAGTAAACATACTCACACATAGACACACACACACTCACACACACGCACACATACACAAGAGGTGAAATCTTTAGGTGGTTACTGCGCCTATGTTCGAGGTTAGGGAAGAAGAAAGAATATTATTGGGTCAACAGCTTTTTACGTGTCAAGATAAAACAAATGTATTAAGAAAGGAAATTCTTGTTAGTTAAACCTTGTTATTTCTTACAACTTCATACAGGTAAAATTTACCTTAAATATATAAATTACCACCAAGAAATCCAGAAAGGGCTAGTAAAATACAACACATGAAAATTACAAAAGTGAGTGGGCAATAAATGTCAGCCGAAGAATGGACAGTAGAAAAGTGTCGCTATAAGTTAGACAAATCAGATGAAAAGTTATATTCTCCGGTGAATTTAAAGCATATGCAGTCATGCTTATAAAACAAGAGCATGAAACAAATAGATGAGAAAAGATGATAGAATTAAGATACTGAAATTTTTCTGGTGCCATTCAGAATCAAGCAGATTTACAGTAGAAGAACATGTCAGTGGCATTTACAAGCAACCTCCTTTTCAAAGGCTAAAGTGTCTGATAATTTTGCAGGCAAGACTATATTGAGACTAGCACTCTCTCATGATCATGATCATGCAAGTGTGTACTAACTGTTAGTATGTGCAACATAGGTTACTTGTGCATCCTGTTGTTTGGAACATCTGATCTTTCAGTATCTTTCCATAAAGATGCTTGTATATTCAATATGCATTAAAGACCACTATGAGACTGTGTATTTATGTATTTTAGGTGGCAAGAAATGACAGAAGCAAGCTGTAAGTCTACAACTAAAGAATTAAGGTGAAATAATTTCAACCACATGTTAGCTGTATAATTTTGTGAAAAATTCTAGAGTTCTTGTGATTATCGATTGATACAGAGAAATACTATATACCCAAATATATGAATGAAGAAACAGCTGAATAATATTCCATTGTATGAAATGTGTCACATTTCTGTATTTATTCTTCTATTGAGGAGTACCTTGGTTGTTTATAGTTCCTGTCTATTATCAATAGAGCAGCAATGAAAATGGTTCAGCAAACGTCTTTGTGGTAGGACAAACACTCCTTTGGGCATATGTCTAAGAGTGATCAGCTGGATCTTGAGGTAGATCGATGCTCCTCTTCCTGAGGCACTGCTACACTGGTTTCCATAGTGACTATAAGAATGTGTACCTGCAATGTGTGAGTGTTCTCTATCTCCACACTTCACTAGCATGGACTGGCATTTGTTTTACTGATCTTAGCCATTCTGATAGATGTAAGATAAATAAGGATGTTGAACATTTCTTTAAGTCTCTTTCAACCATTTGAGATTACCATTTTGAGAATTCTCTGTTTTGATTTTTACTCCCTTTTTAAATGGGTTGTTTGTTTTCTTGATATCTAGTTTGTTGAGTTCTTTATGTACTTTGGCTATTAGCTCTCTATAGGATTTGTGGTAGACACAAATCTTTTTCAATTCTATAGTCTGCCACACAGTCCAAATCATGGTCTGCTTTGTGAGACAGAATCTTTTCAGTTTTTTTTTTTATTAACTTGAGTATTTCTTATATACATTTCAAGTGTTATTCCCTTTCCCGGTTTCCGGGCAAACATCCCCCTCTCCCCTCCCCTTCCTTATGGGTGTTCCCCTCCCAACCCTCCCCCCATTGCCGCCCTCCCCCCATAGTCTAGTTCACTGGGGGTTCAGTCTTAGCAGGACCCAGGGCTTCCCCTTCCACTGGTGCTCTTACTAGGATATTCATTGCTACCTATGGGGTCAGAGTCCAGGGTCAGTCCATGTATAGTCTTTAGGTAGTGGCTTAGTCCCTGGAAGCTCTGGTTGCTTGGCATTGTTGTACATATGGGGTCTCGAGCCCCTTCAAGCTCTTCTAGTTCTTTCTCTGATTCCTTCAACGGGGGTCCTATTCTCAGTTCAGTGGTTTGCTGCTGGCATTCGCCTCTGTATTTGCTGTATTCTGGCTGTGTCTCTCAGGAGCAATCTACATCCGGCTCCTGTCGGTCTGCACTTCTTTGCTTCATCCATCTTGTCTAATTGGGTGGCTCTATATGTATGGGCCACATGTGGGGCAGGCTCTGAATGGGTGTTCCTTCAGTCTCTGTTTTAATCTTTGCCTCTCCCTTCCCTGCCAAGGGTATTGTTTTTCCTCATTTAAAGAAGGAATGAAGCATTCACATTTTGATCATCCGTCTTGAGTTTCGTTTGTTCTAGGGATCTAGGGAAAATCAAGCATTTGGGCTAATAGCCACTTATCAATGAGTGCATACCATGTATGTCTTTCTGTGATTGGGTTAGCTCACTCAGGATGATACTTTCCAGTTCCAACCATTTGCCTACGAATTTCATAAAGTCGTTGTTTTTGATAGCTGAGTAATATTCCATTGTGTAGATGTACCACATTTTCTGTATCCATTCCTCTGTTGAAGGGCATCTGGGTTCTTTCCAGTTTCTGGCTATTATAAATAAGGCTGCGATGAACATAGTGGAGCACGTGTCTCTTTTATATGTTGAGGCATCTTGGGTATCTTTTCAGTTTTATGAAGTTCCATTTATTGTTGGTCTTAGTGCTTGTGCTGATGGTCTTTTCTTCAGAAAGCCTTTTCTTGTGCCAATGAATTCAAGACTATTTCTCATTTTCTTCTTGATCAGGTTTATTATATCTTGTTATATGTTGAGGTCTTTAATCCATTCTCAGTTGAGTTTTGTGCAGGTTAAGAAATATGGATCTATTTCCGTTCTTCTACATTTAGACATCAGTTTGAACAGCACCTTTTGTAGAAGATGCTGTCTTTTTTCAGTGTACATTTCTGGCTTCTTTATTTAAAAAAAAGTCTCCACAGATGCCAGACTTATGTCTAGGTCTTTAATTCCATTCAAGTGATCAATGTATCTGTTTTTGTGTCAATTCCATGCTATTTTTATTTTTATAGCTCGGAAGTACAAATTGAAATCAGGTACAGTGATACTTCTCATATTTCTTTTATTGTTTTTGTTTTTTGGAGCTAAGGACCGAAACCAGGGCTTTGTGCTTGCTAGGCAAGCTCTCTACCACCGAGCTAAATCCCCAACCTCTCTATATTTCTTTTATTATTCAAGATAGTTTTTAGCTATTCTTTTTTTGTGTGTGTTCCTATAGAAAACTGAGAAATTGTGTTGAAATTTTAATGGTACTTCATTGAATCTGTAGATTGCTTTTTGCTAGCATGGCCATGAGCATGGGGTATTTTCCATGGTCTTTTGTTCTGAAAGCCTTTTCTTGTGCCAATGAGTTCAAGACTATTTCCCATTTTCTTCTCTATCAGGGTCTCCTATTATCTCCTTCAATTTGTTTCTTCAATGTCTTAACGTTTTTATCACACAAGTCTTTGATTTACTTGGTTAGAGTCAAATCAAGATATTTTATATTATTTGTGGCTATCGTGAAAGGTGTTATTTCCCTGATTTCATTCTCAGTCCATATTCCATTTGTATATAAAAAGATCACTGATATTTGTGTGCTAATTTTTCTCCTGCTACTTTGTTGGATATGATTATCAGCAGTAGGAATTTTCTAGTGGAATTTTTAGGATCACTTATTTATTATTGTATCATCTACAAATAAAGACACTTTGATTTCTTTTCCTTCTATTTGTACCCCCTTTATCTCCTTCAGTTGCCTTAGAGCTAAGACTTAAAGTACTATTATTAAATAAGTATAGAGAGAGTGATCAACCTTGCTTTGTTCTTTATTTTAGTGGAGTTTCTTTTAGTTTCTCTGCATTTAAATTGATGTTAGATATAGGCTTGCTGTGAATTGCTTTTATTATGTGTCAGTATAACCCTTCTATCTCTATCTCTCCAGAGCTTTTCATCATGAAGGGGTTTGGATTTTGTCAAAGGCCTTTTCTGAATCGAATGAGATGATCATATGGTTTTTGCCCTTCAGGTTGTTGATATAGTGGGTTCCATTTATTAATACAAATATATTGAGCCATCCTTGAATCTCTGGAATGAAACCTAATTGATTAAGGTGGACAATCTTTTAGACATGTTCTTAGGTTTGATTTGCAAATGTTTTATTGATAATCTTTACAACTATATTCATAAGGAAAATTGAACTGTAAATATTTTTCTTTGTTGGGTCATTATGTGATTTGAGTATCAAGATAACTGTAACCTCTTAAAACAAATTGGTCAATTTTCTGTCTGTGGAATTTGTCGAATAATTTAAGGATTATTGACATTAACTATTCTTTTCAAATCTTGTATAATTTTCTATTTATTTATTTATTTATTTATTTATTTTTTAGATTTTTAATTGGTGGCTCTATTTCAGTAGGGGTTTTTAATGCTGGGCTGTGTCTTGCTTCACCACTGGGGGCACGGCACCTGAAGAGCCACCAACATAATGCTCAGGGAAGGCAAAACACAGCAATGGTGGTTCTCAGTCCATGATTTCCTAGAGTTACCACTCTAGCAGCAGAATCTGGGACAATTGCTGTGGTTTCCAGTCTCCTGTGTACCCAGGCACTACTGGCCTACCACTGGAAGTTGGAAGGTGGGTGGGGGTGTCCCTGGTTCATGATTCTCCTCAGGGCATCCACCTGCCAGGCGGGAAGGGGAAGGCAGAGCCCAGCTCTGACTGGGACTCAGTGTTGGTTTCCTTTATTGATTCAATTTCCACTTTCCGTATCTTGAACTGTTTGCTTCATTTCCTTCAACTGTTTTTTTCATGGAGTTCTTTAAGGGATTTATTCATTTCCACTTTAAGGACTTTGTTAGTTTGTTTGTTCAATCCCCATGGCCTAATTATAAGGGATTCTGAGCTCTAGTGGAGACGCTGTGTTCTAATTGTTTTTGTTTGTGTTTTTATTCTTGTGTTCAGGCTTTGGGTTTGGGAAGATTGTAATTTTAGGTGCCGATAGCTGGGTGGGTGTTTCCTTAGTTTTTGTTTTTAATCTCTGGTTTTTAGGAGTGTGTGGTGGTTGTGTGTTGCCTAGTAGGGAACTATTCCAGGGTCTTGATGGGTATGGCCACTGGGCATTCCGGATAAAATGTGGTTGTAGGTCTTGGGAGTTGACACTTAGAAATGGGGATGGAATAGGAGCAGGGATGAGGGGTTCTACGGGAAGGAGGACATGTCCCATCAGGATCTGCTTAATCCCCAGTGAATGGGACTGAGTGTGAGGAAAGGCTGTAACAACAAGTAGTCACCTACAAAATTGGGGATGGAACTGGAGGATTGGCCTTTGAGAGGAGAGAGAATGGAAGTATGAAGCTCACCTACCTGTTCCACTGGCCTACTTACTTCTCTGGCAAGCTGGCCTGGTGAGTTCCCATGAAGTGCCTGCTGGAGGTGGGCGCTGGGATGACAGAATGAGTTCGGGGAAGTTTGGAGAAGACATGTATGACCTGACGGACAGGGACACAGAGCTGGTCTGCTACTGAGCTGGAAGTGAGTTTGGGGAATTAGATTTGGAGATAAAGAGGGAGAGGTGAAGATCTGCAGTTAGTTTACCTGCGTCTGTGGGTTTTAGAGTCTTTTATGGAACCTCAACACATACTTTGACACAAGACAGACTAGAACAAGCATCAGAGAGGCATACTAGAAATGGAGTGTTGGAAGTGAGACTTCTACAGACTGGATAATTCAGTTCATTTTGTTGATGGCTGAGAACTCCATTGCTATCTCCTCAGGAATTTCTTTGAAATGCAGGATTTTAGGTTAATGGAGATGGGTGTCTACATATTTTAGAACATGGAGTTTCCATTCCAACTAACTTGCAAGTTAAACAACTTACTTTCAGCTAAAGTTTCAAGTACTTTATTTTCTATGTATGTGTGTCATTCATGTAAGCACATCTTTGTAGGTGCCATGGGAGGCCAGAAGAAAACTGGAGTTACACATGGTTGTGATCTGCCTGATGTGGATGCTGGGAACCAAACTAATGTCCTTTGAAATAAGCAGCAGGTACTCCTACCTGCTGAGCCAGCCATCTCTCCAGCCCTGACTTCTATTTTTTTCAATCGCTCTGCATGACTCAGATGTTATAATACAGCAAGGAAGAAAGAACACAGACTTACGGACCGAGTAGCCTTGAGTTCATATCCGAGAAGTTGAATTTGCATGATCAGCTGCATATTTTTTGGTAAATTGCTTAAGTTATTGCAAACACCATTTTACTGTCTATAAATTGTTAACAATGGCACTTATGGATAAGTTATTTCTCTGCCACCACTGAAATAAGCCAAATCAAGACACATTATATATTACATTAAAGTCAGCTTTATTGGGAAACTGCTCTCAGACCCCAAGGTCTGAGGCCAGGAATGTTGCCATGGGGAAAATTGTGGCAAGGGTGGGGCAAGAAAGAGTGTGCATAGAAAGAGAGAAGAGAGAAAGAGAGAGCGAGAGATCAAAATGTTTGGATTATATAGGGAAGAGTCTCTGGGAAAAGGGTAGCCCAGCCTCTGGGCTGGAAAGTTCAGGATTGGGGCATGGTATGCTTGGTAAGAACTGAGAGATTCTGGGAGAACCTGAAGGTCAGGTCTGCTTTGGTATGTAAGATATGCACTTCGGTTTCTTGTCCCAAGTTCTGAAATCAAATACTTGGTTGTGGATTATAAAGATTAAGTTTGAAAAATTATAGGCAATGCCCAAACTAGTGCCCAGAATGGATAATTGCTAATATAATAAACCAGGGAACTTTATTTTGAATTAATTCTTTCATGCTATAGATGTGTTCACATAGATTCTATTGCTCACCTAACACTGAGGCCATGTAGCTTGATCATCAACCATGTATCAAATAATTCCAGAGATGGTAAATAGCTTTTAAGTTTGTTTATTCATATTAAGAATTTTATTCTAAATCCATAGGGACATTCACATTTTTCTGTTTATATTTTCTCCAAAGATAAAGATCCAATAGTGATGCCTTACATTGATCTTGACTGTTCTGACATGACAGTTGCCAAACGAACTTCAGAAGTGCACCTGGAGTAGAGGGAACAGAACGTCAGAATATGTGAGATGCCCCACAAGGCCGTTATTCTAATTACTTAAGGTCTTAAATTGTGGCAAATAGCTGTCTGCATTGAGTCAGGTTTTCATAAGCACTTCTGATCTTATTTCCCTAAGGTGATGATCCAAAGAGGTGGGAGAACTTTCCAGAATATTAATATAAGCATGTTTAATTACTGCCTGACAGCCAACTACAAGCATTGCACAAGGAAAGATTCTCTGGGGAAAATAATAAACTGGGAAGTGAGTAGGATTAGGAATGTACATGGATAAATCAGAGATGTTGCTGCCTTACCCAATTCATTCTCCTAAGAAGCCACAAGTCCATATATGGTATTCAAAGGCAGAATGTGAAATGAGGTAAGATCCTGCCAGTTTAGTATTAGAACTAGTCCATAACAATAAAGATTCAGAAGTGTTTATGAGTAACACTGTGGTATATTTATTATAAAAAAAACCTCTTTTCTTTCAACTTAATTCTTTTAGACACAACTTTCAATGTGTTTTTGTTTGTTTGTTTGTTTGTTTGGTTTTTTTTTTGCCTCCCATGAAGAAGTGGCATTCATTTTCCTAATCTTGAACTTGCTAGCTTTCTCCATGGTGTGCTGGCTAGTTCTATGTCAACTTGATACATTCTGAAGTCTTTTGAGAGGAAGGACTGTCTTAGATAGGGCTTTATTCCTGTGAACAGACATCATTACCAAGGGAATTCTTATAAGAGCAACATCTAATTTGGGCTGGTTTACAGATTCAGAGGTTCAGTCCATTATCATCAAGGCAGGAGCATGGCAGCATCCAGGCAGCTGTGGTGCAGCAGGAGCTGAGAGTTCTACATCTTCATCTGAAGACTGCTAGCAGAATACTGACTTCCAGGCAACAAGGATGAGGGTCTTAAAGGTCACACCCACAATGACATTCTTACTCCAACAGGGCTACATCTTCTAATCATGCTACTATCTGGCAGGAGTATATACGGCTATACAAACCAAAACAGGGTTATAGCCTAAATAGGATTAGACTGTGAGCAATCCTGTAGGGAATTTTCTTTTCTTTCTTTTCTTTTCTTTTTTTATTAACCATTCCATTCATTTATTTCTCAAATGATATCCTACTTCCTAGTTACCCCTCCACAAACCCCCCATCCCACATCTACCCTATCTTCCCTCCCCTTTGCCTCTATGAGGTTGCTCCCCCACTTAACCCACCCACCCTCTCCTGCCCCAACGCTCCAGCATCCCCCTATGTTGGGACATCAAACTTCCACAGGACCACAGGCCTCCTTTCCCAGTGCTGTCAGGCAAGGCTATCCTCTCCTACATATGTATCTGTAGTTATAGATCCCTCTCTGTATAATACTTGTTTTATAGTCTAGTCTCTGGGAGCACTGGGTGGTCTGGCCAGCTGATGTTTTTCTTATGGTGTTGCAATTCCCTTTGCTCCTCCAGTCCTTCTACCAGGTCTCCCAGAGGGTCCATGAGCTCAGTCTGATGGTTGTCTTCTGTCAAAGCATCCACATCTGCATTGGTCAGTTGCTGGCCAGACCTCCCAAGGAGCTGCCACACCAGATTCCTGTCAGCAAATGCCTCTTGACAACTACAATAGTGTAAGGTTTGGTGTCTGAAGACATGATGGATCTCCAGGTGGGACAGTCTATCACTTGACCCTGTCTTCAGTCTCTGCTCCATTTTTTGTTCCTTTCTTCCTTTGGACAGGAACATTTCTGCATTAAAATCTTTGAGATGGGTGGGTGCCCCCATCTCTTGACCCAGGGCCTTGCCTATCTGCTGGAGGTAGTCTCTACAGTTTCTATCTCCCCCTTCTCTGTGCGTTTTCACTAAAGTCATCTAGTGATTAATGTGGGAAGGTTCAGTCCATTGCAGATGGTGTGGATTGGTAATCCCAGATGATTAAGGAAGCAGGCTGAGTAAGCCATAAAGAACAATCTAGTAGGCAGCACTTGTCTGTGTCCTTTACAAATCATTATGCTTGAGGACTGTGTTATTTGTAAAACAGAAGCATGAACAATTGAGAATCAGCCGTCTGTGGTGACACATATCTTAAATTCCTGCAGTTGGGAAGTAAAGAGATATGTGTAAGTTTGAGACCAGCCTGAGTTAAGGATGGTGAGGGGAAAATGGAGGGGGAGAGGGAGAGAGATCTCCAATTGAGATCACTCAAATGAATGAATGAAGTATATGGATTTGGGCAAATAATACTAAGTTAACAGATAATGGAGAGACTAACCAAATGTTGAGGACATATCATCTGGAGGACCTTACTTGTATTCAATACAACCCATTCTGTAAGAGACAAATAGCACCTGAAACACATGGAAACGGAAACAAAGCAGGACAAAGTCAGCGAACAAAGGGTTCAGACTTTGTAAAGTCCAGTAATCCTATTTGAAGGAAACAGAAAAATAATATTTCTACTAGAAAAAATGCAGCCAAAAAGTAAATGACCACAATCTTGAATGTGCAAAATGTAAAAGGGGGTTTTAATTTTTTTCAAATGACTGTTATGACTTGGTAAGGCAGCAGATTTTGACGATGTGTATGATTAAAATGATAGGATTCTTTTATGGATTTTACATGCTCTATATCTGCTGGCAAATTAGACCCAGGGAAAGGGGCAAAGGCACCATAGCTGTTGCTTGGTCATTCACTTGGGTTGCCTGGATCAACAGATAAAGCAAAGGATGATAACTCACAACCTTCCAAATTGTGAAGGCCTGCGTACAGTCAGGAGGCATCGCCATTTTGATCTCCTGTCTATTCAAATCAGTTGTTGCTCAGCGCTTCTCTCTGCCCTTGCCTGACCAACATGATGGAACTCTCAGCCTTTCAAGTTGTATTTATGTCAGAAGACTTCAAAGCACACAGCCCAGTATCAATGAACACTATCTTTTCAAAGTCAAAATGTAATCAAACTTATAAGTTTCATTTTATTGTTTTATTTTAAAGTTTAGCATTCTCTTCCTTGTCCAGCTTTGCCTTGTGTACCATAAAATCCTGTTTCTCTGCCCTGATTCTTTGTCTTAAAGGTTCTCACATCTCCAGCTACTCAGTTGACCACTGTATATGTATAGTTTATTTCCCTAAGCTTTCGTCAGGATATATTCAATGAAGTTAAAATATGAGAGCTGGTGAGATGACTGCCAGGGAAGGAACTTTCTGCCATGCCTGACAACCTGAGTTTGATCCCTGGATTCCACATAGCAGAAGAACACAACAGACCCTGAAAAGTTCTCCTCTTATCTATGTACACACAGACACAGAAACAGACACAAGGCAAACACACACACACACACACACACACACACACACACACACACACTCACTCACACACATAAATAAATGTAGTAATTTTAAACAATTGAAAGATAATACTTTATTATAACCAAGAAGTTAAAAGAGTTCCAAATATAAAACAAACTCATTCAGTTATGTTCTGGAAAATGTCAACCATAAACACCATTGTGTGTGGATTCCCTATTGAAAAGGGTGGCTTTTGAGAGGTGACTTCAAAGAAAGATTCTGCATAACCGAAAAGCGTACTCATTTGGAATAAAGTCCAACAAAGAAAGCAGCCTATTATCTGGTTTTTAAAATAATAAACATCATTTCAAAGAATTTTCTCTTTTAGGTCATACTTGGGTTCATTTACTTGGACAGAGGAGGATGCAGTAATATTTGTACCTCACCTTTCTTCTTAGTGGCATGCTTTGTGTGGAGTCTTTGTAAGTCTTTAAGCAAATTTTTTCTTTTTTATTTTTTTGTGAGGAGAATAACTTTCACTAGAGAACAAACTCAGGTTGTGTTGGTATGTTAGTTTGCTTTTCTAGAAAGCAACTCGATCCTATGAAAAGCTGGAAGGAATTAGTACACCTCTGCCAATAATCAAAGTCCCAGGTTTGAATACTATAAACCCATCTCCCTCCCTGGAGTTACTTTCTTTCAGTCCCAACCAACATTATAAAACTGTGATATTGATGCTTAGAAAACTTCTGAAATGACAATAAGCTTTGTTTGCTTTTCCTGCCTGGAAATCCCCACTAAGTCTCAGGAGTCTTTCTTCAGCACAGCAACAGTCTAGTCTCTATATATTCAGTCTTTCATGGGTAGATATGAATACCTTTGGGATAGAGGTAATCTCAGCTACAGAAGTTGGAAAATTAGTGACATTGATATACACACACATTTTGCATTTCAAATGTCCTAAAGGTCAACAAGAAGTTGGCTGTTGGTAGATCTTTCCAAGAAAACTGCACAAATAATTTCTGCAATTTTACTGGTACCATCTACAATGTTCATGCTGCGTCTTAGTAAAAGAGGCATTTGCTTTGCAAATCTAACCATAGTTCCTTTAACAATTTTTTTATAACTGGCAAAAAATGGATATGACCACATAGATACAATTGCAGACAACTTCATATCGATCAAATAAAAATAAACAGTAAGTTACTCTCACACTCAGATATCCAGAATTCCACCTGGCAGACCTCTTTATAAAATTGTAACTGCTACTTAAAGAAAAGATTTTTAAATTCTTGGAGATGCTCATTTCCCACCCCCCCAAATAATTCAAACTTTTTAAAGGTTTTATATGTAGCAATTACAAGCACTATAAGATTTGTGATATACATTATCATTATGATTAGTGCTGGGATATCTCAAAAACATTCTTGATATCTCTCTCTCTCTCTCTCTCTCTCTCTCTCTCTCTCTCTCTCTCTCTCTCTCTCCCTAACACCTACTTATTGTCATCAGGCTGCTGGGCAATTCAGAAACAGACCCCAGACCTTGTTAAGCAGCTCACTTGTTACAATTTCATTTCTAGAAAGCAAATGAGAGTCTGTGAGCCAATGGAGAGCAGGACAACCTTCCCAACAGTGGCTGCCAATGATGACTGCTAAACAACCACCAATGAACAACCCCTCAGTGCCTAGTTGACAGCTGCTCGACTGGAGATGAGCTAGTTTCCCCTGGGAAGGCTGCTCACCAGTGTCTATCATAATTTCTTCTTGGTTTTGAGTTTGGCTTGAAGTCTTTGTCTAGTCCTGTGAAAATAATTGAATTCCCATCTTAAAATACACTGGTCTCCTTATATGCTTTTCTGCTAACGTTCTCTTTGTTTCTAAAGGAGTTTTAAACCGAGACAGAGAAAGTAGAGATAATTGCATTTGGCTTAAGGTCTTTCTGCAGCACTGCAAAATCCTTTTAAGTCCCACCTTAATACACAGTGGGTCAGTTGCATGCTTTTCTGCTCTTATTCTCTTTGTTTTTAAATAATTTTGAAACCAAGACAGAGAAAATGGAGATAATTACATTCATGATTAATCAATTCCCTCCTTTCTGTGCTTCTAGGCCTACAGTAAGCCCACTGGCATTTTATATCTATATGCATTTAGAACACGTAGTGCCATTTTGTAATAGACGTGGTGCTGTGAGCTGTTTTTGCTATAGCATCCATTCAGCACTGGGTTGTTTAAGGTCACAGCTCTCAGGGCACGCTCAGTCTGTTACTTTTAAAAGAAATGGAGTTTTGTAATGTCATATATATATATATATATATATATATATATATATATT
Source organism: Rattus norvegicus (assembly GCF_021556685.1). Taxonomy (NCBI): domain Eukaryota; kingdom Metazoa; phylum Chordata; class Mammalia; order Rodentia; family Muridae; genus Rattus; species Rattus norvegicus. The sequence goes on along the minus strand of NC_141542.1, from coordinate 84,590,372 downwards.
CTTATGTACTAGATAAGAATACTCATTGTAAAAAGTTGTCTGAATTCTAGGCCTGCGACTACAGGTATCTATCATCATACCTTGCTGATAATCTTTCTTGGAATATTGTTTTGATGAGTTCATGTTTTCTTACTCGTGGAAATGTAGAGTACCCATTGACATCAGTACAGAGTGACCTGCTATTCCTGAGTTAAATAATGATATCCCTAGTACACCCAGTAGTGTGTTCTTATCTAGGCACACAGTGTGCTATCTGTGTAAAAGCAAATATTCTCTGATTACCCGAACTATAATTTCTGTAATGTTTAATCTCAGTTGAACTTATGATATACATGAGACCTCAACTTATCTATTTTACGAGTTACCTACATTACTTTCTATTGTATTGTATCAGAGTCACCACCTCTTCACTTTCATATAGCACCCATTTTCTTCCACATTTTTGGACTTCAAAAGCCCAAAGTCAACAGAATCTGTCTCTTCATGTTTCCTAAAAGCCACTCTTTGGCCTGTGTTTTCTTCTTCCTCTTCCTTGTTCTTTTTTTCCTCCTTCTCTTTTTCCATGTTTTAAGTTGGCAATGACCAACTTTTGTCTCTGTCTCTCTGTGCCTTGCTGTCTCTCTTTTCCTCTCTCTCTGTCTCTCTGTTTTTATCTCTCTCTCTCTCTCTCTCTCTCTCTCTCTCTCTCTCTCTCTCTCCCTTCTCCCTCTCTCTGCTTGGGTCTGTCCATTTCTAATTCTGACACACATGTCTTCTTCAATTCAGGCTAGGGGCTTCATTTCAAGACCCTTCTCTGAGTCAAGCTTTTAAAGTAACATTTACATCAACACAAGTCACAAATTCTTGAGCTTAGGATGTGGGTAGCCATCGAAGGCTGTTTTTCAAGCCTTACTGAAATGCCAGGATGGACCTGATTTGGATAACTGACTGGCACCATCCCTACTATTGTGCCCTGAGGCAGGATCTGAAATTCCATGATTTCCTAAAAGACAGTACTGTAGCATGTAGTTCCTACTATCCAGTTTTAAGCTCTGGATGGACTTTACTACCAGCCTCCACCTAGGAGCCATCTTGGATCCGTGGATGAAACACACACACACACACACACACACACACACACACACACACACACACACACACACACATTAACTCATTTTTAATATGCTTTAGCTCAATGGCGGGATCTCCTAAGCCTCTCTTGGTTAGCCTGTGGTTCTCTTCACTCCCAGTTCAATGCCTCTAACTCTGCTCTCAGCTCATTTGCTCAGTTACCTTTAGTCCTACCTCAGCACTGGAAATGTACCCTTGGCTTTGCTGTGTTTTTAGCCTTCTGTCTGCCACCCCAGACCCAGTCATGGAAGTGGCCAATGGTCACTCCACCCTAGATCTCACATGGCTGGTGGCTCTTTCTCCCTCTGAAGCATAAACCTGCCTATTCTACTCAGTTCATTGACTGCTAGCACTCCTATATATTGATCAAGAACCAACTGGGGAAGAGAATCTTCAGGGTTCACATGCAGATTCCTGATCAAAACAGAACCATCCCCTACACAGTACACTCCATTCACCGTGGCCAGGCATCAACTTCTTGAAGTACTGTTAAGGCCCTCGCTCTTTTCCTAAGTGTCCTTCTCACTATCTCCTCTCACAAGTGGTGCCTAACCAGAAGATCACTATTCTCCTACAGCATGAACATTGTCAATTTCATCATGATTCCATTTCAGAAGAAAACAAAACAAAACAAACAAACAAACAAACACCCAAAAACAAACAAACAAACAAAAAACCCCTTAAAAGATCAAAAGTAAAGTTATATATTTCAGTGGTAGGTTAGGTCAATCACAGACCCTCATAGGGCCACGAATGTGGGGATCATATTAACCTTCTTCCTTCTCTTCTGATTTTGACTTCCACACCAAGTGCTCAAGAAGCCAGGGACTTATAAAGGAATCCTCAGAAAAGCAATAGCAATAAGGGCAATACTAATTAATGACCTCTATGTAATGCTTCAAAATGCTCTCTTATGAACTCCTGAAGAAATTGCACAAGGCTGAAAGTCATGCCATGGTGTTACTGCCTGACTACAGGTTACCCATACCCTTTGCTCCAAATGAGCCCAGTTCTTCAAACACGGACTGCACAGCATTGTCTAGCACTGTCTGTGGAGCCTATTAGGGTTTCTGTTTTTGTTTTTTAAATGGTCATAAAAACTCCTTGTAGTTAGAAATATGAATATTTAACTACCTGCTTTAGATCAGAAAATACATTCCTATACCAACTAAGGGAAAAATTCAAATAAATAACTACACTTAATGCTCCTACCACAAGCTCATATACTTGGTTACATTTGTGAAGTCACAGACTATGAGAAGGCTCTGAAGTCTAGTGATTCAGATAGGCGCATGCAATTTTCACTGGCATGCTTGGAGGTGTCAGTTGATTACCGGCCTTCTTCAGCAGCCGGGGCCAATTGGCCAGTTTTCTCTTCTTTGCTCTACTCCCAGGGAATACAACTGATTCAAATGCATTTTCTTTGAGACTTTTGGTTCTTTTTTGTTACTTCACCTCTGATTGGCTTGTGGCTCCTGCTGATTGACAGGCAAGTCTACAGCTGTGGGTTCTTTTGAAGCTATTTCATTTTTTTTTCCTTTGACTTTCTTTTAGTTTGATTGGATTCACTCTTGGAGCACTCTGTGGAAAGAGTCCTGATTACTCACTTCTCCGCTGTGCGTTGGTGGATGGCAAAGCACACTCAGAGGTCTGATCCCTCCTTTGTTAGGACTGGCCTCCTGGGAAAGCCCTGGCAGTGCTCATCTTGCCTGGCAGATAACCACTCCCAGGTTCCCACTTCAAAGGCAAAACCAAGGCAGTCTCCAAAGAAAGAAAATTCAGCTTCAAGCCTGTGTGCTAGGCCTACAGCTACGTTGGAAATGTACAAATCGCATGATAAATGAGTTAGCCTAAAGATCTCACGGACATCTTTCCACATTGGGAGAGTAACTTCAGAGCCCCAGGAGAGGAACAGTACCTATGTGAAAGGCACAGTTCATGGGACTCTCGGCTAAAGAACTGATACATACTGATCTCCTGGGGACATCCATAGTCATTACATGTGGTGAGAAGGCCCTGTGCTCATTAGAGGATTCTGAGCAGCAGAGTTCTCTGCAATGAAAGAAAGGGTTAGGTCTCAAATTGCTGGACCACTTGGACACACTGACTACTATTTAAGAGTCCAAGGGAAATTCTCACTGAAGATTTTATTTCTTCAAGCATGAGAATGAAGTGTGTGTGTGTGTGTGTGTGTGTGTGTGTGTGTACTTGTGAGTGATTTTGTGACTCTTGATTTTAGATGGCTAGAATGCTCAAGCCAAAATATAATAATAGAGGAGTAGCCCATGTTCTAGATGGGTCAGATTATTCACATGTTTGCACATGCACAAACACAGTAAGTGAACTCACCCATGGATCATGAAGTAGAACAAAACCTATTCATCCACTTTTCATTGCTGGCATATATCCATGATGAGAGTTACTCAGTTTTTTGTGTCTCTGCTTACATTGAGGTGGTTTCTGTTCCTCTGTTTTTCAATCTATCATTTGCCTCATAAAAATAGGACCATGGCATGAGTTTCAGCCTTATGCAATTTCCACAATGAGTTCATAAGAGACTATTTTGAAGCATTGCATAGAGGTCATTAGTTAGTATTGCTATTATTGCTGCCGCTTTCCTGGGGACTCCTTGATAAGTCCCTGGCTCCTTGAGCACTTTGTGTGGGAGTCAAAATCAGAAGAGAAGGAAGAAGGCAAATATGATTCCCACATTCATGGCCCTGTGAGGGTCTTGTGATCGCTCTGACCTACCTCTGTCTTATGTTACTTTCCTTTTGATCTTTTGAGATTTGTTCTCCTACTAGGTTTCTTTTTGCTCCATTGTCAACCTCCAAACCACTGACCTCCGTAATGCCCGTGGGTGTCTGTCAGCAATCAATGCTGACACTGCCGGACTCTCTCTCTCTCTGAAGTTGAGTTCTTGCTTGACTAGCAGGGAATACCTTTTATGACCAGCCTACCCTAAATGCCATGCTCCAAATGACAGATCTTTTGTGCCTGAGAATCTCGTGGGTGGACAGAGGGGAGCAGAGGACCTTCTAGCTACACAGAGAGAAAGGACCTCACCAGGTGCATGGAATCACTGCTCTCTTTAATGTGGCCACTGCTACTGCCTTGTCTGCCCCATCTACAAGTCTTCTTATGACCTGATTAAATTATATAGCTCTTTTCATGTCCTGCTGGTCCAGCTATCCACAGGAAAGGCCATTGTATGTTTCAGTCTTGACTGGGACAAAAGTTGTTCACCCTTTTCCACTCAGTCCCTGTGCAAGTATGATTATTAGAACACTCTCAGGCATGGTTACTGTCAAACTTCACTGAACAACCCAATTATCTCTAAGGATTTACCAATAAGGACACTTGCTTAAACAATACAGTCCCAACTCAGTGTCTGTTACTTCTACATTATGAAAAGAATGCCTCACACTATGATTTTTGATTCCTATTTTAAAATAATGTGTAGGGAAGTCAGTGTCTGTATAAACATAATTCAGTTTACTCAGTGTTCATTAACATAGTAATCAGAAGATTGGAATAGAAGTTTTAGCCACTTCTCTTGATATGGCCACTATTTACATATCAAAGCTTATACAGAAAGATTTTTGTGTATGAGGTTATTTATTTTCAAGGCATTTCATCATCTTTTTTATCTTACTTTTCAGTAACCTTCCCAATTTTTTTCTTCTCTTGAAAATGATGGTCATGATAGAGAATTTGAATGTTATTGTCTTGATATAGACATTATCATTATTGAAAATTGTACAGATGGAGTGTATTAAAAGATTCCTAGTGGAATACCAGTGTGGAGACTACTTACAAGTATTACAGAGATCCAGGGCAGGATTGGTAGTCACCAGAATTATGAATGTGTTTTCTGTGCAGGACATTCTCTTTACCCAAAATGTACACAAAAAAGAAAGGGTATTACATTGTTCTATGGTGTGAACATGGTTTTGCCCTTCAAAACAAAGATGATGAATATTCATATAAATATGGCATTTAGATGCAAGAACTTTGGGAAGTGAGCGGAATGAGATATGACCACCAGATGGGGTCATAGTGAATGAATCCTAGTGGATTTAGAAGGAGAAAGAAATATTGAGAGAGAAAAAACTTTCTCCCCATCTACTTTTGCTATTTACAGTGCCCTACATGGCCTCTGCCTCTCACCTTGTCACTAGACTCATGTTCTTAACATTGAACCAGAACTGTTAGTTGTTCTAAACCAATTTTCCTTTTTTAAAAATAATATATTGTGTTATTAAAATAAGAAAACAGACTAAGATATGTGGCAAATAAAATTTCAAGTGCACACAGAATTAAGTTTCCTTATTAGCTAATTATTCTCTATTATCTGGGTTGTGTTCGTTGTAATCATCAGAAGCATTTAAACTGAGAAAAGCAGAAGAGGAGATCCAGATTGGACTTGTAGATGCTGTACTGTTTGCTTTGAAGGTAACAGGCTATGAACTAAGAGATGCTGAAGTCTCCATACAATGATTCTCAACCTCCCTAATTCTTCAGAGCTCTTTAATAGAACATAGTTCCTCATGTTGTGATGACCTCTGACCACAGAATTATTTTCATTGTTACTTCATAACTATAATTTTGCTACTGTTCTGAATCATAATGCAAATGTTTGGCATCCAGGATATCTTCTATGTGACCCCTATGAACAAGGCATTCAACCTCAAAAGGGTTGTGACCCAAGGTTGAGAACAGCTGCTCTAGAAGCTGTCAAAGGAAAAGAATAAGTACATTTCTTTCTTTTTTTTTTTTTTTTTTGCAATCAGCAAGAGGGTTTATTGGAAAACACAGGTACCTGCGGGCACACAGTCTCTTTGGAGGACTTGCGCGCCCAGCAGCTCCAGCATGGGGCTTTTATAGGGATTGGGGAAGCAGAAGCGGGCGTACAGAAGTAGATGCATAGTTACGGGGATTGGTGGATTCAAACGAGGCACATAGACATGTTCACATATGATTGGCTATTTCACATGATGAGGTAATAAGGTATAGCTACACACATTGGCAGGTTTGGGGCGTCCTGGATGTCAGGGGCTGGGGGCTTATCTCTTCCTGCCAGGTGGCCTGTGAGTCAGATCCGGTACTCCTGGTCTGTTCTGCATTCCTTTCCTTTTATGGTCTGTTAGTTCTAGCGGCAGGGCGGGGCTGCCTGGGCTTGCTTTTCACAGTGTTTAGTCCTGAGTCTGAATTTAAAACTTATTCTTTTAACTTCATATTTTTAAACCTCAAATCTGTATCATTTTCCTTTCATTCCCCTCTTCTTCTACTAGGTAATTCTAATCTTAGAATTTTGATATCAAGTCTCATATTTGGTCTCACCAGTTGTCCTAACTGACTGGTACTGTTGTCTCCGAACCACCAACCACACAGCACCCGCTCGATTTGTAACAAAAGCAATTAACCTGTTTGTCACGCAGGGTCCAAAAACTAAAACCAAGAAAATTATTAGTAATGGCCCAGCCATATAGCAGAGAGTAGGGTAGTCATCCAGGGAGACCGAGTGAACCAAGACTCAAACCAACCTTGTTGAGCGTCTCTATCTTTTTGTAGGAGTCAAACCTATTAACTAGTTTCTCTAACACACATGGACCTATAATCAGAAGCAGAAGCAAAACTAAGAAGGTTCCCATAAGGGAAAATACCAGAGTAGTCATCCAAGGAGATCTACTAAACCAGCTCTCGAACCATCCCTGATACGCTTCTCTGTCTTTTGTCTAACCTTTCTCTAAGTTTATTCATGGAGTCTTTAATTACTCCTGAATGGCAGTTCTGAATTCTCTATAAGCCTTGCATTGCAACAGCAGATGTCCTTGTGCTGCCCTTGAAGCACCTAGATAGCCTTAGCCCTAAGTAATTCTCAACTCCTTTTTTGTGTCTTACTAAGTGTTTAGCATCAGGATTCCAATCTGGACACTATCTAAACCTACACACCAAGGTCATGACTAGCTTTTAGAACTTCTAAACTTATACAGATTGTGATCCCTGAGGCACAGTCCCAAGAAGTGTTAGGAGTACTAACATATGCAATGTTACATCATTTGTAATAGAAATCAAGCCCATCCCCACACCTATCTTGATAAAACCCGGGGCAAACATGAAATTAAGTCTAGGGAGCTTTTTGAAGATCTGAGTTTCCCTCTAGGTCTCAGCTCTCAGCCCCAACAGCTAGTACACGGCTGGTGAGGGCTGAGAATTGACAGCTGTCAGGGTGGTCAGCAGCACCAGGTACAGTCCTTTCCAGCGAGGCTCGAATGTCTGGGCTCAGTGTAGCTGCAGTCTCCGACCTGGAACTCAGGGGTCTCCGGGGCATAGGCTGCTGTCAGCTGTGAGCAGATTTCTTTCTGTATCACCTGTAGGTCTTTTAGCCTGGCATACAAATCATTATTACTATGGCACTATGACATGTTGGTTCAGTAACATCATCTAATACAGTCAGAGGAGCTGAGGTCCCATATAAGATCTCAAAGGGGGTAAGGCTGAATCTGGAAGGGGTATTTCTTGCTCTGAAGAGAGCAAGAAGGAAGGAGTATCACCCAGTCTGTGCCAGTCTCCATGGTCAATTTGGTCAGGGTCTCTTTTAGAGTTCTATTTATTTACTCTACCTGTCCTGAACTTTGAGGTCTGTAAATACAATGTAATTTCCAATCGACCTCTAAATACTTGGCCACACCCTGGCTTACCTTGGCAACGAAAGTAGGGCCGTTGTCTGACCAGATTACCTTGGGCATTCCAAGATTTCTTCCAGTATCTTCTTGATGATTGCAGAGGCCATCTCTCGTTTGGTGAGGAAAGCTTCTATCTATTCCTGAAAAAGTATCTACAAGCACTAGGAGATACTTGTGATTATATTTTTCTGGTTTTATCTCAGTGAAGTTCACTTCGACTTTTCACTAAACTCTCTAGGTCTCTTTGCCCTGTTTGCTTGCTAAGCATTCACTACTGACATACCTTATATTTTTTACTGTCTCTCTGGCTAAAATCTTAAAGTCTATTACGTACACCTTAACTACTTGGACAAACTTCTTATCTCCTAAATGAGTCCATTTCTGTATTTGGCAAAGTGAGTCTTTTCTTTGTTCTCTAGGAAGTATAGCTTTCCCCTCAAGTGTGCCATTGTCCTTTATCTTTTAAGCAATTTGGACCTTTTCTAAGTGAGGCCATCCCTTAGTCCAATCCCAGTTCCCAGTGGCTGTCTCTTGCAGGCCTGCAACCAGGATAGGCTCCTGCATAGCCATTTCCCGAGCCACTTTATCTACTTTGTTACTGCCCAATGCCACTGAATCTCTTCCTTCCTGATGTCCTGGGCAATGAATAGTACTCACAGTTGTTGGCTTCACCAGGGCATCCAAGAGATGGCAAAGGCATCTGCGGCACTTCATTCATGAAGAGAACTGTTCCCGTCTGTAGACAAGGTAGCCTTGGCTTTCAGCAGGGGTCAATCAGTCAGTCACAGAGGTCTTTCCTCCACCCATGGGCTTCTGCCAGTGCTTGACACTCATGTTGCAGTGGCTCCAGGTCAGGATTGGGCAGCAAGGTGACCAGATTGTCCCCAACCAGTGGAGAATCTAGTCCATCGCAGCTGACCAGTGGTCCCATCTTTTGGGACGTTCTATTCAAAGGCAAAACATCAGCCACTCTATCACAGTTTAAGTCCTGGATTGGGTGATAATTGTTAGTGCCCGGCTGGCAGGAGTGACATGTTCCAGGCAGAAAAGCACTGAGCCACACATCTCCCAGCATCAGGTACTGGTGCACTGAGACAGGTCTTAAGCTCCACATTCACAGTCTGTAGACATGCATACACATGGCCTCACCCAGCCATTTTACCCCTTGCAAGCCATTTTGGAGAGCAATTTTCTCATGAGCAAGGGATAGGGGCAATCAGGGATGACCATGAGCTAGTGGGTTACCTGGCCCACGCCAAGGTCCACTGTTCTTCGGGCAGTCCATAAGTATTGTTTGTTGCCAGTAGGCCCCTGTACCCAAGGTCTTTGGATACTGGCCCACTGGAGCATAGGAGCACAGAGCATTGGGTCCCTGTATCCATAAAACAACTGGGCAGGCTTCTCTCCTATCTCTGCACATAGCCAGCACTCTAGGACCAAGAAGCTCTCCAGTGGCCCCTCTTGTTCTTTCTTGGGCAGTCCCTGACCCAGTGTCCTTTTTCTTTGCATTAGGCACACTGATCTTTAGCCAGGAATTCTCTTCTGTTGCCAGGTACTATCTTCCTAGGTTCCCTAACTACTGTGGCCAGTATATGTTCTTCTCTTGTCTTTTATCTCTCTTTAGCTCTCTAGCTTCCTCTTCTTTTAGTCTCTTTTCTTCCCTAGCTTCCTGCTCTTTTTACCTTCTTTTCTCTTTCTCTTTGTCTTTGTTTAACCTTACTTTCTCTGTAACTTATACTAACTCTCAGCAACTTAGCTTAACCCTTCAAATTTCTGTAACTTTCTCTTCATACCCTTTCCTTATCTTTAGCCAGATTGGTGGGGCACTTTCCAGCCCCTCAGAGACCCACCCTTCGAGCCTGGCGGCAGACCTGGCACTCCCTACCTTCAGACGTATTGAAGTCAACAGTCAGGAGCCTTCCATCCATGTCTGGAACATTCTTTCTGGCCTCTAGCAGGATTCTGTCTTTCCTCGGTGGTAAAGAAGATCTGTAACAGTTACTAACAAGCATCTCACATGGGATGGTGAGAAAACAAGAAGGGAATCTAGAGGAGAGAGGTCCACTCCCGGTGGGTGGTCGGTGATCTCTGGGCAGAGGGTCTCTAAATCCCGGACGAGCCCCCATAATGAAAGACCCCCGGAGAGGACCTTTCCCTCAGGAGGAGTCCCAAGCACCCAATGACCAAGCCGAGTCCACTCGGATGCAATCAGCAAGAGGGTTTATTGGAAAACACAGGTACCTGCGGGCACACAATCTCTTCGGAGGACTTGCGCCATAAGTACATTTCTAACAATTCCAGAGTAACAGAGCCATTCAGAGACCTGGGTGTAGAGGAAATTTAATCCAGCAACATAGTTACTCTGGCAAGGGATCACATCCAAAGACCTTCGTGGTCTATGTGATCTGGCTGTAATGCAGACACACCCTGTATTACAGCATGATCTGGGTGGAATATAGACACATTCATAGTATACATCTTTATTCCCTAACAATGAATTAAGGTTAGTTTATAGATGAAAGCAGTCATGATAGAAAATGACATGTAATTGGAAGACAAACCAAGTGACAAATCAGAGAAAGATTTGACAAAGTGAGTCAGAGATAGGACTGTCAAACTCTCACAAGAACAGTACAAGAAAGAGGCTACTTAAGATCAGTGCAGGGAGAGACAGCAGGCTAGACAGAGGTAAGTGGTGTGTGTGTGTGTGTGTGTGTGTGTGTGTGTGTGTGTGTGTGTGTGTGTGTGATTCACTAGGACAGATTTACAGAGACAGGTTATAGAAAGAACAAGCTAGTCACATGTGAAGAAAGAATGAGCCAGAGAATTAGTAGGAATTAGATTAGAACATCTTATCAAAGTTAGTATGAGCCCAAAGCAGAACAATTCGGTCAGAGTCCAAGAGAAAATGGATTTAGTTAGTCAGTTTTGAAGATTTTACAGAACCTAGAAGCTTCCAGGCCTAGGCCTAGGGATAGTTAGAATAGAGAAGGAAATGCTTTGAGCTCAGTCCAAGCTGTGTATTCACAGAGCTTAGGGGTGACTCTCATGTTTCATCCCATCATATGAGTAAATAAAAGTGACATTTACAGCTGACCTTTGATTCAGTGAGATTCTTGTTGCACTTCTGACCTCTAGAACTACACAGAATACATTTGTTCTGGGTTAACAGTATGTGGTAAGTTGCCATACCAGTAGTTGGAAGTTAATACATATAGCAAGTGGGAAATGATAATATTTGTATTGTATTTGTATTGCCATAACATAAAGAATAAAACTTAGTCTTTAGCACACAAAATGGGAAGTATTAACAAAGGGTTTATTTTTAATTGTTCATGTTTTTATTTTAAACTTTTTTCTGACATTTTATAGATTACAAATGTAATCTATAAGAAAGATTAGAATATAATCTATAAAATATCAGAGAAAGCCACATATCAATATAGTCTATAAAATAAAATTTGGCTATTATATTTCATTCATACTAGTGTGAATATTAGATCTCAAAGATAGAAATGAAAACATACTGTGTATATATGATTAGTAACTTCAATTTCTGAGTATTTAACATTAATATTTCTTCACTAGGGTGATGATAGATTCACATAGTTGCTTTCCAGGCAACACACACACACACACACACACACACACACACACACACACTCCTTCCAGAAAACTGTGTTATTATATTTTCTTGAAACAATGTGGCTCAGAAGAGTGGCAGGTTTGTTTATTTTTTAGATACTAAATGAAATAAAAAATTTAGGAAAATTTTCTATGATTTAATTGTTAGAAAGAAAGCAAGATTAGAATGTAAATATCATGAAATAGTGATACATATTATTTTAGAAATCAATATTAGTTGTTAATTGTCATACAACACCAGATATTCATTACATGAAGTATCTTCTTCACACATTGTTTTCTTCTAGAATTCTTTCTTTTCCTACTGTTCAATGATACCTCTATTATATAATGTTCCATCTATTCCACTAGATTATAGTCATCTCTATTTGCCTTTGTTTTCCCAAGATTTTAAAACTACTTGAAAATAAAGAATATTTCGGTATTAATTCAATATTATATTAGAATCACTTAAAATTGACAAATCATAATTCAATATTTTTATGGAGTGTAATATGATGGTTTCATGTGTGTATACAATGAAAAATGAATAGGCCAAGCTAATTATATTATCTTGATCATATATCTCTTCTGTGATAAGTCATTATTTGAAATTGATTCTGTTTATTTTGTCAAATACATACATAATTTGGTGAATACATAATATTATGCAATAGATTTCAAAATATATTCGTCCTGTCTGAAATTCTATCCCTTTTGACAGTAACTGCCCATTCTCTCATTCCTTCATTTCTTATAACCATGGTTCTCCTTTCTATAGACATAAATGAGATAATATATGGTTAGTCTTTTGCTTTCATCCTGACATTGAGCACTCTGCTTTGTATAAAGAACCCAGTGAGTGATTCCCCCCAAAAAAGGGTAAATTCAGATGAACTGACCAAATATTCAATTTGAAACCTAATTATTTAATATAGACTTAGTCATTTTACATCTCGATGCCTTTGTTGTGTATTTTAAAACATGAAGACTCAAACCACTGTCACATGAATGTATTTTCGGTATTCTTGTAACAGCTCTAGGTTCATACAAACTGAAATGCTAAGGTGAACATACAGCTGAATTGCTCCTGGAAATTTTATCATTTGTGTAAGAAAGAAAAAAAAATAGTAAAAGGAAAGATGAGAAAACCAGAGGGAGGGGAACAATTTGAATGAAAATGGAAATGTCTATAGGTAATTTGATTAACTTTATTATATGTATTATCCTATGTTATTTTCTTCTGGTTTCTAGTTTATAGTTAATTTTTTCCCTTCTAATGCTTTGTGGAGTTAGAGCTATCTTTAGAATATCTGGAAGCTCTGAATATGGCCTAGAGGTCAATAATCAGCAAGATTAAATGTTAGTAGGGGGGGCTACTGTACATAGTTTGAAGATTTCTGAACACTTAGAATTACCTGCTGATCATTCTTGTACTTTCTTGATATAAAATTTTACAATGACTTTTTAAAAAAATAAATGCTAGTTGAGATATTGACTGCTGTACACATCTCATCAAACCACACATAGCAGGACCATTTCTACTGCTGTTCAATTTTTCCTAAGTATTTCATCTATTGGATTTATATCTGGTGTTTGTTTTGAGGCTAGCCAGGACTGTGGGGCTATTTTAAATTTACTTCTGTTTGGTTGATATTAAAATTGAAAGGTAAGATATTTTGTTAGATGGAAGAAAGAATCAAATAGAGAATTGTTTTCCTCTTCCTGGGGACACCCCTAAATTTTTTTCTCGTAGCTGAGATTCTCTAAGGCTGCAGTAGATACAAGAAAATATTCTTTAAAGTTTCTCAGATCCACAAAGATCTGAGCCTGAAAAATCTCCCCCACAAACACTATAGCACACATGCAGTATGAACTAAATTCTACATAACCATATTGGCACATAAAGCATACATCAATCTCTTCTTTCTCCTCCATTATCCTTTCAACTATCTTCTTTAATTTTTTTAAAAAATTCTAAAAATTCTTTGAGAACTTCATGTAATGTACTTTGATAATTTTCTCCAATTCTTTCCCCAGCTCGTTCCAATTTACCCAGACCTTCCTATCCCTCCTTGTCTCCTTTTTAACGAAATACCCCATCAAATTCAATTTGTCGTGTTCACAAACTCCTGGATATGGGAGTATCCAGTGGAGTCTGGGCCATACCCTTAATGAAAGCTGACTCCCCCTCTCTGAGAAGCCACCAATTGGTTCTCATTCCTTAGCTGTAGGTGAAAGCTTAAAAGCTCCTGTTCTCTCTGGGCTACAATGTTGACTGGATTGATCTTGTTTAGGATCTCTATGTCACACTCTACGTGTGTCACACCCAGAAAACACAACTTTAGCCTGCTCTTCCCTCACTTCTGTCTCTTTATAATCTTTCTGTATACTCTTTGGTGATGGTTCCTGAGCCTTGAAGGCCTGTGACATAGATGTTTAGTTTGTGGTTATGCACTCTAATGACAATGATTCTCTACATTTTGGCCAGTTGTAAGTTTCTGTGTTAACTGCCTTCCACCATACAAAGGAAGAGTCCGAGAGCTTCACCTATCTATAAATTGAAGTAAATGTAAAGAACAGTTTGATACTATGTCTCTTCAGCAGAATAGCAATAGGTTCTTTTTTCTGAGGCACACAAGTTCCGAAATTATGGTTCCTGGTCAGAATTCTAGTAGCAAGCATGAGAGATAGATACCCAGAGAAATGGGTATAAAGCATAAGTAACTGGCTCAATGCTCTGGATTGTATACCATCTCTAACTAAAAACAATACAATTATAAAGAAGTACGGAACTCTTTAATCCTAGCACTCCGGAGGCAGAGGAAGGCAGATCTCTGTGAGTTGGAGGACAACCTGTTTTACAAAGTGAGTTTGAGGATATTTCTTTCTCAAAAACCAAAAATAAACAAAAACAAAAACAAAGAAAGGAAAGAGGGAAGGAGAAAGGAAGGGAAGAGGGAGGGAGGATGGGAGGAAGGAAGGAAAGATGGAAGGAAGGGAGGGAAGGAGGAAGGGAGGAAGGAAAACGACCATGAGTATGTTTCTGGAGTCAGTCAATTATAAAAGTACAAATATGTGGGGAACTAATGTTAAATAAGAACTAATTAATAAAATGTGTTATAGTCCTCCAAGCTGGCAAGCATTTCTGGTGATTAACTTTTGTCCTGTAGTGTGTGCCTGAGAGACCCCTTGTGAATTTTTATGCCTTTTTGTTGAATGCTCCAAGGGTAAAATATTTTGCTCATGCCAGCTTCTCAATTGCTGTTAGCTCCAAAGATTCCAGGTCAAAGTATAAAGGTTTGGGTGACATATCTTACTGTCCTTCAAGCTATATTGATTTACTTTATATCTAATTTTTATTTGGAACCATAGGCTTAAGTAGTGTCATTTTTGATTTATTTGAATATAAAAGTGAAAATTGTTATTTTTATCTTTGTCTTTTTATTTATCACTATTTTTCTCATGTTCATTTCTTATTATTTATATTATTCTCATCCTTTCTTTAGTTACAAATGAAAGTTTCTACCTTTCCTTGATTTTCTCCAGAAATTATATTATGTAATCATCTATTTCAGTAAATTTTATGACAGTTTTAATAGGTTTAGCCCCCCCAAAACTGTATAGTGTTGTCATTTGTTGAACAAATTTACAGCAATCCCACAAGCCTTTGTATTATGGTTATCAGTTTAAACATCAGTTAATTAGTTCTATTTAGTGGCCATTTTTGTCATTTCTTAAGTTCGTCATCTATTGGGTTCATTCCTTATAGCCTTTACCATTTATGGGAAGATAGATATTTTGATGACAAATTATTTCAGGTTTTATTTTTTCTAGAAACTGTCTTCATCTTATTTACTCTTTACTTTGAAAGATATTTTTGCTGGGAATAGATCTGTTTTTATTGTCTAAGAAACATTATTGTGTTTAAAAAACATTTACAACAATCTCTTTGCCTCAATTTAAAAAAAGTCAAACAATATCAACAAAAAGCCCCTCTAAATAGAGTCACTTTTCAGTTGAAAGTTTGAAAAGAGGTCATTGCCATGATGGAACATATTGAAGAAAGAAAAGACAGAGAGAACAAGTTCATTCTTCACAGGCTTTAATGTCTCTGATTTGTGATGATGGGAGTACAAAGAAAACACCACATAGAATATGTCCAGATGATCCAAGTTATCTACTTGGTAGCAAGGGAAATTGTGTTATAGGAAACACTAAGTTATTAATATACTTAGAAATGGCAGAGGAAATTGGAGAAAAAACAGAAGCAGGACCTTGAAAAAAATCTGCTGGTCTCTGATGGCAACCATGAGGAAACCAAAGACTTAGTTGGCCTTTGATTCATAAAATTGCTTTATTAGCTCTAACAAAATTCAGAATTTCAGATCCATCTAATGAGATGGATGGTTGGGAAGAGGACAGATGATCCAAAAATTCAAAAGCATCAGTGATTGTGAGGGGCAGGAATAAGAGCTTTAGAACACTGACCAAAATGTTCAATTGAGGTCAAGCAAAGGAATAGAATAAAATGTAATCATGAGGGTGTTGGACCTGGGACTGTGAAAAGAGGAAAAAGTGGTCCACAGTTCTTGAGTAATGAAAAGAACAGGGTTAAAAAGCCCAAAAGAACAGGGATTTGATGGGGCTTCTAGAATTAAAGTGTGGGACACATGGTGTTCTCCTGATGGATGTTGATGGAGGAAAGTTGAATTTAATTGCAATTTGTGTTGGAAGTGGGAAGAAGGAAATTCTGTGTCTGTCTCCACCTTGCCCACAGCAGTGTTATAATTGATGAGAAAGATGAAATAAAGATGAGAAATAGATGCAGGTTGATTTAGCAGATTGTTCAAGTTACTAGAACTAGGAGATAGATCTTTCCCCTATTGCCAGAGGCCAAAGCTCTTGGGATTTCCCTTTTCCCTCTCAGCATGGTATGCCCTAATCTCTAAGGAACAATTATAGTAGGACACTTACATTTTTAATTTTAGTATTTCATGTAAAGTAGTTCAAGTGATAAGGCTCACAGTATTTCTGTGGCTGTGGTTTAGAAAACAGGAAATGGGTGTGAAGATGGTGACATTATTATCATGTAATTTGTGGAAAGGTCATCTACATGCTGAAATTACCCAGCTGATGATGACTGATTTTACTATAAGAGCAAAAAAGGCTAAAAGCCTCTTCTCCAAGTCCACAATGAATAAATAAAGGTGGTCAAGGTAACAGAGGCTGACATCCACAAAGACAAGCAAAAGACAGCGTACACAGGATCACAAAAGTTAATGAAAGCATGTTCTTTGCTTTAGGATTCAAAAATATTTTGGAGACAGAAATTGTCAGCATCCCTCTCTAAGCCATCTTCCCGGAACGAGAAGAGTAAAAAGCATCAGTCATGTGGGGTTGATGGAAAGAAGTATTTTTCAGAGAAAACCCAGCTTTCAAGTAAATAAATAGGAGGAAGGATCTTTTCAGTGAAATGACTAAGGATGCACAGCCATGTGGGGAAAGCATGTGTGTGCTCTTGAGCTGTAAAAGGGAGGAAGCCAATTGTGAAAGGGAGAAGAGGACCAGAGAGGATAATTACATAATGTGTTTCTAAGCTAGAGGATAATTGACCAAAGGACCTTGAATCTGGGTTGGTAACACACCATGAGAGGAAAGAGGCATATTTGAATATATCATCACAGTTATCATCACTGTTACCACAGTCACAAAGGTATTGGACTTTTCCAACTAAGAGTCACTGAATTTCTCATCAACCCAAATTACCTCTTCATCGATAATCTGTTAACATAGAAAACAAAGAAATGCAACTGAATTTGGGGTTCATGGCCACAGTAAAGTTGGGAAAATCAAGTTATGCTATATACTGTTAATTATTTCATTGAATTTGGTTCAATACTTATACTACTGGAAGGGGTGGGGAAAGAGGCACTTTATGAGTTCAGGATCTTATACTACATTATCAAAATTTATGCACTTGTCCGACACTTGAATTCTTTGTATTTTAAATTGGAAAATTATACATCGCACATGACTAGTGCAGGGTGAGGCACACTCTGTAAAGAATCCAGTGAGTAGACTGAGCAGTAATAATGAACTCCAAAACTTATTGTAACCTGTGCTGCTGAAGGTCTAATCTTTAGTCTCTTCTTGTGGTAATCAATTTTCAACATAAGTTCTGGACAGAACAAACAGTTAAGCACACATCAAATTGGTAAAGAGCAAGAGTTCACAGAAGCAGAAGTTTCCTAACTTCAGAACAGTTAGAAAAAAATTCTTCAAAATAAAAGTATGTAATACAACATAAAAGCCATTTGATTGACAGGTATAAAGGAAAGTGACAGCATACCATACATGTGCAGGCTGATGATAAATACAAAATCTATATCTGATAGCAACAGTTACTGTGGTCCCTGAGTCATTATTGAACCCAGTACAGTCTTTAGGTTTTATGCATTGTATATTTTATGTATAATTTGCACCTGTGACCTATGATCATTTCTCCTAAATTTCTCCTCTGTTGCATTAAATAATAATAATAAAAAAAGGCAATACACATCCCACCCTAGCTTCGGTTACTCTCTGGCCCAAACAATCTCCCTGCCTCCATGGCTATCCCCAGGCACTGACTGACCATCTCACGCTTAGCTGTCCCAAATCCTTGTAACTTGGTAAAATCAAAACTCTAGAGGCTTGTAATTTATCAGTCAGAATTATATCATTAAATTCTCAACCCACAAAATGCCCAAACACAGAACTCAGAGCCAATCAATATTGATATAAAATGCCCACTTAGATTGGAAAAATTGTCCTGTAATCATTGATTCCTTATATGATATCCATAGCTATCTGTGGTTATTTGAAATTATGCGGATCTGGGTCATCCTTCCCTTCCTCCATCTTCCTTTCTTCTCCTTTCCCTCCTATCTCTCCCACCTCTCCAAAGCTCTCAGCCCATCTTCTTTTCTGTCTAATCACAGACTCTAGCCTTGTCTTTCATCTACCCTCACCTGCTTACAGAATGCAATCTACACTCCTCTTTCATTTCTTTTTTTTTTTGGTTTGTTTCTTTTTCCTTTTCTTTTTTCTTTATGGCTCCTGTCTAGCCTAAAATTCGCCATGTAGACTAGGCTGCCCCTGACCCTGCCTCTCCCTCTCCCTCTTCAGTTCTTTTCTCCTATTTCTTTAAACAATTAAAATACATGCTTTTTTAGATTGGGAGAACTATCTTTGTGTCTACAAGAGTGCAATGTTAATCAAGCAGTGAAAACTTATGACTGAACAGACCATCACTGTTTCAACCACATCTTTGTGAATCTTTATTTTTGATTCTTATTTTATGTAAGAAAAACAGAAATATAAAATATCTTTGCTGCTTAAATAAGACCCAAAACTCCGATTTTTTTTGTTGTTGCAGACATTTTGTTCCAGTTTTTTTCTGTATCTCAGGACCTTTCCCTTTCTTAAGACTTAAAGGGAAAATAATTCTAAAATGATTCATGTGTGTAACTTCTAATCAGATAATGAACAATGAAATAAAGATTTGAAAAAAGACTAAAATGAAGTATAATGTCTAAGGCAATCATGAATTGTGACTCACTTATTTTTAAGTTACTGGCAATCTTATGATAATGCAAAGACCTCGACATAATATATTAAGTAAAACTACCAAAATATAAAAATTATCATTAAAGACTATAAATAGTCCCATGAGGATGCACTATGAAGAACAAAAATTACATTTCTCATTTAGATGTTTCCTGTTTTCAGAACATAAAATTAAAGTGATAATGTAACATGAAAGCCACAAGTGATACCGAGTTTGAAAAGTGCCTTTACACAGGATGGGCGTGAGATGAAGTAGTGTACGGCTTATAAGAATTTGTTTCCTTTCTTACTCAATAGCTGACCTATTACTTATTTTCTACTAATATGCGGATATTTTTCTCCTACTTTGGAGTGTGTTAACTGGAGTGACTCACAACACAGACTAATACAAGGGAATATTTGCCACATGCTCTCTCTGAACTGAGAGGTTAACACTAAGCAGTTGTTTTGAGGTAGAGAGGAGACCCAGTAAGTACTGTACATAATGAATGTTCCCATTCTCCTGACCATTTCATGAAAGGCAGGGGGAAGGGATCAACTTCACAGCATAAGGTAGCCCAACTTTGTCACATCAATATACTTGTCTACCTATCACAGTGACAGTAGACACATTCACACACTGTCCTTCACATACCATACCTCTACCTTTCTGAGTGGAAGTGGGTGGAAGCGGTAAGTTCTTCTCCAGAGACTTGCAGATGGTGCCCAGACTCTCAGAAGTGTGTGTGTGTGTGTGTGTGTGTGTGTGCGTGTGTGTGTGTGTGTGTGTGTGTGTGTGTGTGTGTGTGTGTGTGAGAGAGAGAGAGAGAGAGAGAGAGAGAGAGAGAGAGAGAGAGAGATTGACTAGGGGTGGGGAGCAGCATATCAGAATAGAGAAGGTACCAGTTTGTGAGTAATGTTGGAGGAAAAGAGGAGGGTTTGCTCAAAGACCAACAAGGGGCATCAATGATTCTGGAATATTATTCCCAAAGAAGGGGGCTGGGTGCTAGAAATCCTGTCTCACATGGACAATCCTCTATTACAGCAGGAATGGGTCTTGAAGACTTCAGGCATATGTTAAAGAAGACAAGTTTTATCAAACTTAATGGCCATTGAACCTCCAGTCCAGAATGTAAACAGAATCTTGAAGTGTCCACATTTTTTTTTCTCAGTGGATCTAGGAAGATCTTTCAGGGTCCCTCTTTCTTGTCATTGATGAGCTTGGTTAGGCTGCCTTCTGGTGATCCCTGACTAGGGATGTCACATTTCTGGCCATATCTCACAGGGGAGAGTCTATATGCAGCTCTGACTGTTTGAAGCCGTTCAGTCTCACCCATGTTCAAATACCATTAAAAAATCCTTTTTTATTTTTTTAACACTGTGGAAATTTTCAGTAAAATGGAAACAAATTGCTATAAGTAAACCATTTGTCACAGTCTGATTACTTTGCAGCCACTCTGGGAACACCAATTTGTCATGCTAGATCAAGATAACCACAGCCTGACTGGAGGAAATGGCTTTTTGCCTACTAGTTGTGATTTTTTTTAAATGTTCACCCGGAGAGACGTGCTCCACGAAGTCTACATGTTCCACTCCAGCTGTGTGAATGGGGGAAAGCGAAGACATTCAGAGCAAATTGCACCATCTACAAGCATTTTCAGGCAAAACAATTAACTATGGTTAAATATAAAACTCAGGGTTTTAAAAATATACATTCAGAGTACAATAATTCATTGTGTGTGTTCAAGTTATTTAAATGAACATAACTGAATGACCTGTCACTCAGTTGGACAAAAGAAAAGAGAACAATCAAATAAATGTTTTAGCCACATTAGAATCAAATCAGCACTTGAGAGATCCTAGTTGTTCTATTTGAACAGGACAACTGGTTTCTCCTCTCCTCTGCACTGCACATGAAAGTGGAGACAGTTTTAAAAATCAGTGTTTGATAGCTTACATTTTTAAAACAGTTTAAGTTAGCTTCAAAGAGATGAGAGTGAGGCAAGATTTCTCCCTTGCTTTTTAACCATAGCATTTAGTACTACATATTGTGCAGGTCAAACTGCCAAGTTGCTGGTGTAGGCAACACAAGTCAGAAACTCCTATCCAGGAAATGGATTTTGTAAACACACAGAGCCTCTAGGTCTCCTGTGTTTCCGAAAACTCACAATGACAGTCATCATATTTTTCTCTCTGTGGAAGTTCAGAACTCATCAATTGTGTCATTATTGGTCATGGTATAGAACATTACACACATTTTTCTTTTGTTAATTTTATAGAGATGACATTTTGGCTAAGAAAGTCAAGTGTTTTTGCCATACTCCATTTGTCCTGTGAATTTTTCTTGCGGGTGTGTGGCCTGGAATTCCAACTGGCAGCTTTACTAGTCCTTTATCTGGGTGTGGAGTTAACATTAATTTGAAAATATTTTATGATGATAATCCAAATGGAGGGTTTATTATGCTTTGGTTATTTTCTCCAGGACTTTGCATCTCCTGCTTCAGAATGTTTTGATTATATACCAGAACATGCCTCTTTGACACAGAACATACTTTCCAATTGCTTGACTTTGCTTTTGACAGTACTAAGCTATTATATATTAATAAGATATAACTTTCATTCTATCAAATACTAGTGATGAGTATTTCTGGAACTCATCAGAGGAGCTAAACTTAAAATATAAAATGTTCTCTAATCCTCAATTCTTTATGTACTTTTAGAATTGGGTCTTGGGTCTTGGCGCTCATAGGAGCAGTAATGGAAAGGGTACACTTGTTACAGATTATAGTCACTGTTTCTATATTAGCTTGGTAGCACTTCTCTGCAGAATAGTATAGCATAGAGAAGAACTATTAGATATTATATAATAACTTCAATCGGTTGCTACATAGTATCTGAATATTAGTTATGTGTAACCCTCTATCATCTATCCATCAATTACTCTTACTTTGACTACCAAAGACTTAACAGGTATAGGCAAACGTCCATTTAAATGCTAGTGATGGATTCCAGTTCATAAGACTTTCAGTGGAAATAATTTTGAAGATTTGTTTTATTCATTTATGTACTTACTTTATTTTATGTTTTATGGCTGTTTTGTCTGCACTTAGGTCTATGTAGCAGATGTATTCCTAGTGCCTATGGAGGCAAGATCTTCGGCAACTGGAGTTATAAATGGTTATAACTCACCAGATGCATGCTAGGACTTAAACCTAGGTCTTCAGGAAGAGCAGCCAATGCTCTTATCCACTGAGTATTTCTCCAATCTTAAGATTTATTTTTATAATAACTTATGTGCGTATGTACAGGTGACTGCTGAGGGGAGAATAAGACATTGAATTCCCTGGAGAGGGATTCACAGGCAGAGTGAGCTGCCCTTTGTGAGTCAAGGGAACTCTGGAGAAGCAGCAGCTGCTCCTAATCACTAGGCCATCTCTCAGGCTCATCAAGTTTTAATGGGTAACTTAAACCATACATGATGATTTCTTTAAAACCAACCCAAAGCATAAAAGTAATAAAAACACTAGCTTAATTTCTTTCTTACTGGAAATTCAGGAGCTCCACAAGAAAAGCTAAATTCTCACTTGTACCTTTTATAATGCTAAATTTAGGGATTTCCCCCAGGCTTCTTGCCAATTTATCTTGGAGTTCTTAGTGATACTTAAGGTTCAAGAAATTTGCCACAGCTCAGATCATACGAAACATTTCCGATCTTGAGCAATGCACAGCATT
The DNA here is from genome assembly GCF_021556685.1 of Rattus norvegicus. Lineage (NCBI taxonomy): Eukaryota > Metazoa > Chordata > Mammalia > Rodentia > Muridae > Rattus > Rattus norvegicus. The sequence continues at coordinate 84,567,627 of NC_141542.1, read as the reverse complement.
TGCAAAAAAAATGATGAAATATCCTAAAATAGCATTTGACTTGCAGTTTACCACTTCTGACTTCTTTTTTCCTTTGTGCCATATCGATCAGAGTACTTGCTGTGTTAGCAAGAGAACCCAGGGTTCGTTATTCAGCACTATTTAAACGGAACTGAAGGAGCTCATTTTATTTATTTTCTTGTTTTCTCTTTCTGTTCCCATCTAATTCCATCCAACAACGTTTAAGTTAGTAAGGACTACCACAGGGGTTTGTGATCTGTGTAGCTGTCCATCAAATTGTAGGTGGCTAGTAGAAAGAAAATGTGGAGTGAGATTCTGTTACTTTGCCAGTTGAAAGTTGAGTGTTCAGAACGGAACTGGAAGGTTTTGTTTGCCTAGATGCAGGCTTCACCTATAGCACTCTTGATGACAATTTGATACCTTTCCATCTGCAAATGCCCTTGGTTCAAGATGAAATCTTCACTTTTTCTCTGGAATCTGATTGCCAACCATGCAAAAATCGTTACTGATAAGCCTTTTCAAAATTTTCCTATTAAATGCTGTGTTCTGGAAGTTCCTTTGGTTAACTTAATATTAATACAGCCCCATGCTTCATACAAAACCTAAATCACTACAACTTAAAAATATGTCCCAGCTAAAGTTATCTACTGCCTATCTCTTTTTCAAAGAGTATTTTAGACTAAATGAGATAAACACAGGACATTTATCTCCAAGATAAATTCCGTTTCCAATTGAAGATTTGATGAGACAAATCTATTTCTTGTCTTCGACTGAAATTATCACGTTTTAATAACTTGGAGTTGGTCTACAAACCGAAGTTTGAAAATGGGCAGATCTATTTCACAGTGCCCCTTGCTGCCTCTTCTCTCATTATTTGGCTGTTTACCTCTGCCACAGCAGTGGCTTCAGGCTTGTTGGCTGGGCTTCTTGAACACTCAGCTCAGTGTGCCAGGTCTCTTGAGCTTCCTACCTGTATCGTCCTTGACACTTGGAGCAGGTATACAAGCCTGTTCAGTGCTCAGGCATACAAAACTGGGGTGTGGGGTGGGGCTCAGCTCCTTTCATTCCTGAAGAATGTTTATCTCTTCCAGGGACAGTGCTAAATGTAGAGTAGGTTCCTGGGCCATGAGGGGTTGGGTGTGGGGGAGAAGTGATGAGGCAGGAGGCAGAAAAAACTGAGGCCTGCTCAACTTCATAATGTGCATATTTTGTATTTTTCTTTCAGTTTCCATCCACCAGGCCATCCTTTCTAAAGAAATCACCAGAATGAAAGCCACTGTTCCCAACTCTTCTTCTGTGGTGAACCCAAATGAAGGCAGCTTTCTAATTTCATTTTAGAAACAAAAGACAGGTCTTAAATTTGATAGTTAGGAGATTACATTTCCTTCATGCTACTGAAATAATTTAGAAAAGATTATATAATCACCACGGAGAAATTACACTTGGAATATTTTTAGGCGCATCAGTTACACTGAGCTGAAAATCCAAAAACAAGTTTATTTTCAAAAAACTAATAATGAATGTTAGAATTCTAAAGTTACCAGTCTTAAAAAAACGGCCACTCAATCTTAAAGTAGTTCTCTTTGTTTTAGAGAATCTTCATGTTCTATAAAGCCCTATGAACCAGGAGGCTTTATATTGACTGCATGAACAAAAGTAGTGCAAACAAATCAAGAGCCTCAAAATTCTCAAACACTGTCTATGCAAGCACACGGTTGTGTGTGTGTGTGTGTGTGTGTGTGTGTGTGTGAGAGAGAGAGAGAGAGAGAGAGAGAGAGAGAGAGAGAGAGTGCGCACATGATGAGTGAGTAAATGCTGAAAGTATCATGATAAGGGAGGAGGTCTAAGGGAAGTGGTACAGGGAATATAATATGGGAGCAGAAGAGGGTCCTATTTCAGAAGAGGGAACAGACCAGTAAGTATGTTTCAGGAGAACAAGGGAAGGCAGGCCGTGTGGGGAGAAATAGAACAAAAATGGCACATCATATACACAGGAATCTAAAATAAAACTCCCTAGATTTTAGATAAATGTACAGAGCTAAATGGAGAATTCTCAACAGAGGAATCTTGAATAGCCAAGAAGCACTTAAAGAAATGTTCAACATCCTTAATCTTCATGGAAATGAAAATCAAAACAACCCTGAGATTCCACCTTATACCAATCAGAACAGCTAAGATCAAAAACTCAGGTGACAGCAGATACTGTGGAGGATGTGGAGAAAACAGAACACTCCTCCATTGCAGGTGGGATTGAAAACTGGTACAATCATTCTGGAAATCAGTCGGGTGCTGCCTCAGAAATTGGAAATAGTCCTATCTAAGGACCTAGTTATCCAACTCCTGGGCATATACCACAAGACATGTGCTCCATCATGATCACAGCAGCATTATTTGTGATAGCCAGAAGCAAGAAACAACCCAAATGTCCCTCAAACAAAGAATGGATACAGAAAAGGTGGTTCATTTACACAATGGCTACTATTCAGCTATTAAAAACAAGGACATCATGAATTTTGCAGGCAAATAGATGGAACTAAAAAATATCTTCCTGGGTGAGGCAACCCAGACCCAAAAGGACATGTAGGTATGTTCTTACTGATAAGTGGATATTAGCCAAAATTACAGAATGCTCATAATACAACTCATAGACTATGAAGTTTAAGAAGAAGGAAGGCCCAAGTGAAGATGTTTCAATCCCATTGAGAAAGATGAACAAAATAATCACAGGGGGCAGAGGGAGGAAGGGATCTGGGTAGAAAAGGGGAAGGGAGATCTTGATGGAAAAGGAAAGGGGAGGGGAAAGTATCGAGCTTGGGAGAGGTAGAAAAGAAGCTCAGAGAGCCAGGAGAGTGAAAGAAAATATGCAGCTACAGGAGGTCAGGGTTGGGTTAGGTAACATCCAGAAAGTCCCAGAAACCTGGGATGAGAGACCGAGGACTCAATAGGAATGACCGCACCCGAATTACCCTCAGGGGGAAGATGGAATATAAAAGACCACCTCCAGTAGATAGGGCCTCCAGAGAAGCTATATGGCTACTGAACCATCTTCAAAATTTTTGACCCACAATTGTTTCTGTCTAAAGGAAATGCAGGGACAAAAATTGAAGTAGAGACTGATGAAAAAGCCATCCTGGAAGCAGCCCAACTTGGGATCTATACCATGAGCAGTCACCAAACCCTGACACTTTACTGATGCCATGTTATGCTTGCAGACAGGAGTCTAGCATGGCTGTCTTCTGAGAGGCTCTACCAGCCGCTGACTGAGACAGATGCAATACTTATAGCCAACCATTGGACTGAGGTTGGAGGCCCCTATAGAATAGTTAGAGGAAGAACTGAGGGAGCTGAAAGGGATGGGAACCCCATAAGAAGACCAACAGTTATCATCTAATCCAGACCCCTCAGAGCTCTCAAAGGATGAACCACCAACCAAAGAGCATATGTGGGCTGGTCTTGGGCATACATGTAGCAGAGGACTGCCCTATCTGGTCAGAGTGGGAGAAGATCCACATAATCCTGTAGAGACTTGATGCCCAGGGAAGGGGGATGTGGGGGTGCTGAGGTGGGGGTGGGTAGGTGTGTGAGGGGGTTGGGGTAGGAGGTGGGGAAGCACCCTCTCAGAATCGAAGGGGAGGGGTGATAGGGTGAAGAACTCTTGGAGGGGGGACCTGGAAGAGGGTAAAATTTGGAATGTAAATAAAATAATTTAATTAAAAAAAAAGAACAGAAGCTGGGGAGATGTTCATACAGTATAGTACCTGTCTCACAGAAGTCCAAGGATCTGAATTCAGTTCCCAAAACTCATGAAACAACATGCACTTGTGTGGGCACGCGTGCGCGCGCGCGCGCGCGCACACACACACACACACACACACACACACACACACAATAAAACAGAAAACCAAGCATGGTGCTGTGTAGCTGTAACCACAGTGCTGGGGAGGTGAAGGCAGACGGGTCAGTGGGCTTCCTAAAAAGTCAGCCTAGCATAGTTGTAAAGCCCAGGCCAAAGGAGTGCATAGGGAAAAATGACTCCTGACCAATCACAACAATCACAATTGAGCATGATTTCTTAGTCTTGTCATGCACTTGCACACGTGTATACACACAGTCTCTCTCTCTCTCTCTCTCTCTCTCTCTCTCTCTCTCTCTCTCTCTCCCCCTTCTTCTCTCCTTCCCTCCTTCCCTCCCTCCCTGCCTCACACACACATACACATATAAGTTTACAACTGAATAAATAAAAAGTAAAAAAAATTACAGCCTTACACAGGTGAGTGTAGGGCTCCTTCACCTCCTTTAGGTGTTACTTTATTGGTGCAGTGTCCTCAAGCATCACCAGACTCTGGACCCCTGACTTAAGTTAGCATAGCTCTTATTCCTGGCCATATTCCCTGTTTTCTCCCCCAACATCAAGGTTATTGCAGCTTCTTGCCATGTTCACTGTCACTGGAGCTGTTGTCACCAAGTCTAAGGTCTAAAAACTGCCTTTCCAACCTCCAGATCCTTGAGGCTCAGATGTCCTGAAATGTTTGCTGTCTCTGGACTTCATACTGATGCTGCCGAGGGCTGAGCAGATACTCAGGTTGTTACTGTGTTGTGGGTTCCTTTTCCCTAATGACTTCTCCACATGTTTCCGTTTCAAATCCAGTGAGATCATTGTATAGGCAATCAGGCCTTTTCCCCCAAAGACAATAGGTTTTCTTGTCCACCCAGGCCTTTTCACTGTCTGCTGTTTTGCATATAGATCTGCAAAGCTAATGTAATTCCCCTAGAATAAAAAAAAAAATATAACAAGATAGATATTTTTTTGTTTTCTTTTTCTTTCACATGTTATGGCGAAACCAACCAAATGTTTTCATCACTGAAATACCCGTGCCAAGTCCAGGATAAAAATATACTGCAGAGCCTCTATCCTTGCCTTATTTCGTCTGTAGCTGCACTATTTATACGCGATTAAACTAGTTCATTCATTCTAATTGCTTCACAGCACTTCTTTATACCTGCCGAGCAAATAATCTATATGTGCTAAGATGGAGAAATCCTGCAAATTTAAAATCAAATGAAAAACAAAAAACAGAATGATACTCACAGAGAGATGCAATTTATGCAAACACACACGGACCAGTAGGAATTCAACCCTCTGACTTCGGTATAGTACACAGTCAAAATGTGAAAAAAAAGTACGTACAGGATCTGGATGTGGTAGGGTGTGCATATAAGCTCAGCACTTGCAAAAGCAAAGAACTTGTATCAAGTTCCAGGCCAGCCTTGGCTACATAGTGAGCATAGGCCATCTTGGGCTACTAGACTAAACAAAACCCAAAAGAGACATACAAAAGGAACACAAGCAATTTTATCATCTCTTTGTAGGATAACTGGGCAAGGTAACAGTCAAGGAGTAACTACAGTATTTTAAAAAGACAAGAAGGAAGGAAGGAAGGAAGGAAGGAAGGAAGGGAGGAAGGAAGGAAAGAAAGAAAGAAAAGAGAAAAGCAAGAGATGAAGAGAAGGAAAAGGGGAGGAAAGAAAGAAGAAACGAAGGGAAAACAAGAAAGAAACATTGAAACAAGTAGGAATAGTGTTAAATTTGAGTGGGTAGTGCATGCATGTACATATTTCCTTATTCATTTTAAAGTATGTATGAAATATTTAATAATTATTTCTTAGAACTGACTCAGACAGATACAGATACAACCAAACAGTAGATAGGGCTTGAGGATTGTTATGGAAGAATAGGAGGAAGGATTCCTCTCCCTGAAGAGGATTAAAAACAGGAATTCCAGCAGAGTCAACTAACCTGGACCCTTGGGGCTCTCAGAGTCTGAACAACCAACCAAAGAACATTCATGACTTGGACCTAGGCCTCCCTGCTCATATGTAGCAGATGTGCAGCTTGGTCTTCATGTGGATCCCCAAAAACTGGAATAGGGCTGTCCTCAGAGCTGCTGTCTATACATGGGGTATGTTCTTCTGGCTGGACTGCCTTGTCTGGCCTCGGTGGAAGAAGACATGGTTATTCTTGAAGAGACTTGAAGAACCAGAGTGGGGAGATACTCACTGGGGCCCTCAGAGAATAAGGGAAGGGCGATGGGGGGAATGATTGTGTTTGGGGGGGTGACTAAAAGAGGGGAAGTGAGTAGGATGCAAAGTAAATATGTAAAAGTTATAAAATTAAGAACAGTTAAAAATAATGTAAACTTGTCACCATTTAATTCAATGGTTCACTAAAGGGTGATACTTCATCTGTTCTTGCTTTGAATTGTACCTGGCATGAATGCCTATTTGGAAACATACTTTAAAAATTGTTTTTCCTATCCTGTTCAATTTTTTCTTCTCTTGTATTTTTTTTAAAGTGGGGGAGGAGTTATACTTATATGTATGCCTGCTGCCTACAGAGGCCAGGGGGCGGCATCACAGATCCTGGAACTAGACAGACAGTTGTGAGCAGGCACGTGGTTGCTGGCGATAGAGCCAGAAGAGCAGCCAGCATTTAACTACTGAATCCTTGTCTCAGGCCCTTCTTTGCATCTTAGTGCTTTGGCAGATTGAATAACAAACTGGTTATTTTGTTAGTTAGTTAGTTTAATTTTATAATCTTTCATTATAAAAATCCCACTATAGTTCAGTTTTTTTTTTTCAACACTCACCTAAATAGATAGACGATGTATTCTTAAGTCACTAGGAGAGATTTTGGTACACTCCCTCATGCCAGTGTTTGACAACGACTGAGACCTTTTTGTTTATGCTAACTAGAGCCATAGGGCACTGTGGGCAGCCAATGGGTAGAAGTCATAGGTATTTTGAAATAGTATACAATTCTTAACTCCTATGAAAAAGAGTTTCCTGGTCTAAGATGTCAATGGTAGTGAGGTATAGAAATACCAACTTGCCCTCCCATATTTTCCAAATGTATAAACACACAATTTGAGCTTGGAATAATAGTGTTCAAAACAATAGTTCCTCAAATGTTATCTAACTAAAAAGTCATGTGTTCGACTTATGTAAGCCTGCTGTGTTCTTACGTAATTCTATCTAATGTACCAAAAAGGACTTTAATTTTCTTATAACAATGCCTTGGGATTTTAAACTGAATAAATATCTTTCTCATTTTCATGAAATAATATTTAGCATCCAACTGTCATATGGTTTCACAAATAACTAAGATACTTTTGTTTTCTGGCACTAACATTGCTTGTTTTGATGGTAATTCTTGATTTACAAAATAAATGAGTTGATAAATATCTGGTAGGTTAGTAAAAATCACCCTGGGTAGCTCTTGAAAGCATTTGTATAATTGATGGGTTAATTCATTGACGAATTAAAAACATGGAGAGACCATTGCCAGGAATTGGAACTTTGGAATGTGGGGCTCGATGGGAGCATTTAGGCCTCTGGGTCTGTCTCATGGTTGTCTCTTTCGGTGGCTGCTCTGTGCTGAGTTGAGCAGCCTGACTCTGCTACATCTTGACCCAGTGATGAACTAAGACATAAGGGGATGGATTCTCAATAGTCTGAAAATGGAACTTGAGATGTGTAACAATGCTACAAATTACAACAAAGCAGGCAGAGCCAGGAGTTTCTGTTTTACTGAATGTGACCAGCCTGCCTGCTCCATATCTCAATGGAAAAGACGGGTTTATGAGCAAACTTTTACTCTGTGATTCTGCTGTTAACCTCTAGTAGGTGGGCGTATCACAATCCACCCCCCCATCTGTTCAAAATCTATAAATTCTTCCAGAATTTGGAATTAAATTTTGTACTTTCCTTGTAGTTTCATAAGCTGTCTATATGTTTTGCACTTTAGCCTATAGTAGTTTATGTAAACTTTGTTCAAAGTATTTCAAAGGATATATGATACAAACCAGAGATTAGGACAACAAGCAGATCAGTGATGAAGGTTATAGTAATATTATCTAGAGACTACCATCATCCTTCTGATAATGTACTTAAGTAATTATTTACCTAAAGCAATGAAATACTAACCATGATCCCAATTGTTAAGACAGGAAATAAATGCAGCAAGTTGCATAGGAATATGGGATCTGCTTTCCCTGTGAATTTCATTTGCTAATCACAATGTTTTGTCAGACTGCCTATTGGCCTGCATTCTTAGAGATTATATGACATTCACTTTTTTTTGGTGATTGCACACACATATTGTAGGACAAAACTTGTATATATATATATATATATATATATATATATATATATATATAATTTATATAGTAGATATTTTTAGCATGGTGAGAATATTTGTCACTATATATTTTTAAAATCTTGGACAGAAAAAAATTCATAATTCTAGGATGGCTGTGGCTTTTATCATTTCTAACCCTGCAGGGATGACAGAAAGCTATCATTATGACTCCTTGAAGGCTCACAATGAAGAGAGGGTGTGCCAGAAAATATCTGAATACCAGTGAATAGAGGAAAAGAAAGAAGCAAATTATAAAAGCCTCATCTGTAGTTGTAGTAGTTTTGACATTAATGTGTTGAAAAAGAGAGAAACAAACGTTGGGAAATGAAATCACATAATGTCTCATGGAGAGCTGCCTGTCTAAAGGTTCTTTCTATATCAAAATGGGCTTCAGAATTATGCCAGGAATGCCTATTTGGATCTAACCATCTGAATTCACTTACCTTACACATTTGGATTTCTTATGAAAGCCCTTTATGTTTGCAGATTAAGGACAACATCATTTGCTGTAGATCATTATCAGCTAACCACTTTCAGAATCTACAACTGAGGCTCATTCATTTATTTCAACATCTTTTTCTCCTTCACAGTTGGTTGAAGTTACTGAAATTCATTTTACTAACTGAGAGGGGAACAATATTAATATTAATTTTCATTCTGAATATTGTATAAAAGATATTTTCCACATTATTAAAAAAGAAAAAAACTGTTTAGCATATCTAAATGAATAATATGCAATTTATAACTGAGTACAATAGTAATCAGCAGGAGCTACAGGATGGTATTATTCTCTTAAGACTTCCGTCCAATCATCCATAGAAGGGAAATACGGAATGTAAGCAAAAGTGTTCAGACAGCCATGCATAGATGCGTACTGTAAATTCTTCTATTTGGCTTATTAAGGCTCCAGTGTCTGTCTATAATTCTGTGGTTTTCAGAGCAGACCATTGTCTTTAGGCTATAGCGCACATCACTTTTAAGAGTTAAAGGAAACAGGAAACAGAAAGCTTGAAAGAGCTGTGAAAGCAAGAGGGCTAATTTGTGGTAAGATCGAACTGAATAAAGGCTGATCTCATCAAAGACAGATGGAAAGATATTTCTGTTTTTTCAAATGTTAATGAATAAATAGCATTTAAATTCATAAATTTTCAAAGTTATTCTGAAGATAATTATTTCATAAAGTTTTCTCATTTCTACTAGTTCAGGCAGCTGCGTTGAAGACAAGAGAAGCTGTGTGCATGTGATTTGGGGCAGGAGGTCATAACTCATCATCGTAATTCAGAGGAGATGTCTATGCATGGTGAAATTTATCTAGAAAGAAGCCTCAATGAGAAGAGTGTTCTGTATCTGTTCTTGTTCAAAAAATATCAGGAAAGCTTGGCCCATTTTCACAAAGAACTGTGCCATTCTATAACAGTCACCCTAACCTTCACCTTCTTTGGAAGACCATTTTTTTTTTCGGAGCTGGGGACCGAACCCAGGGCCTTGCGCTTCCTAGGTAAGCGCTCTACCACTGAGCTAAATCCCCAGCCTGGAAGACCATTTTGAATGGCCTAATCCTACCATTGTGCTTCATGAATTTTTCCTGGCATAATTTGAATGAGAATGGCCTGTATAGGTGCACTTATTTGAATATTTGTTTCCCAATTGGTGGATTGTTTAGGAAGAATTAGAAGGTGTGATCTTATCGGAGGAAGTGTGGCCTTGTTGAAGGAGGTGTGGCCTTATCAGAGGAGGCACATGATTGGGTGTGGGCTTTAAGGGTTCAAATGCCCACACTAGTCCCAGTCTCATGTTCTCTGCCTGCTGCATATGGATAAGATGTAAATCCTAAGCTACTACTTTATGACCTTGCCTGCCTGCCTGCCTGCCTGCCTGCCTGCCTGCCTGCCTGCCTGCCTGCCTGCCTGCCTGCCGGCTGCTATACTCCCTGCCACGAGCCATGAGGGTCATGAACTCACCCTCTGATACTGTAAGCAAGCACTGAATTAAATGCTTTATTTTGTAAAATGCCTTGGTCATGATGTCTCTTCACAGCAATAGAACAGTGATTAAGACTTATTCCCACATACCATGCTGATTCCTATGATTAGGAGCAACCTGGGTAAAATGATACCAAAATCTCACAAACATTAGATAACTCAATTTTACAGTATTTGCAGTTGAAAAAACCAGACATGTTTATTTTTCGATATACTACCCATAAGCTTAGGTAATGAATGAGAGTCTATATCCCTCCATCTTTTTTTTTGTTTGCTCTCTAATTCTCCTATGGTCTCATATAATTTTATCCTACTATATTCATGTAAAACACTTTCATTTTGTGTTGTTTATATTCAGAGATTAGGTACTTACACAATCACAAAACAATAGAGCTACAATTAACATTGAAAATCAATTATATGTGACACCAAAGCACAAATAGACTGAAAATTTTGTTTATGTTTAATGTCACATGGTTAATTTATAAAACCTTAAGTAAGATTCAGGGGTATGTGAATAAGCAAAACCTGAGGAGATATTTAAAATATGTATGTTATGGATTTGTTTCAATACTAGTATGATAGTTTGGAAATAGACCCTTAAGTTCATAGGGACTGATACCACTGGGAGTTGTGGCCTTGTTGGAGTAGGTGTGGTATTGTTGAAGGAAGTGTGTCACTGGGGGTGGGCTTTGAGGTATCCAGATGATCAAACCAGGCCCAGCATGACAATGGCACTCCTGTTGCCTGCAGATCTGGATGTAGCACTCTCATCTCTTTCTCCAGCACTGTGTCTATCTGAGTGCTACCATGCTTCCCACCATGATAATGGAGTAAACCTCTGAACTATAAGCCAACCCCAATTAAATGTTTTCCTTTATAAGAGTTGCTATGGTTATGGTGCCTTTTCACAGCAATAAAAACACTAAGACAGCTGGTGAATGAGAATTTCTGGTATAGACCCCAGAAGCCTATAGTATAAGCAAAGCCGAGGCTTATTTATATTAGATTATGAACATTTGTGGTATACCATAGTGAACTTTATAGCTTCCATGGTGTTTCATTGATTTTTTCCTTAGGGAATTAGAGAGGATTTTCTGTGCTAGTTCCTTTACTTAGTCTAGTTCAGTGACTCTCAATCTTCCTAATACTGTGACCTTTTAATGAAGTTCCTCGTATTGTGGTGACCCTCAACCATAAATTTATTTTTGTTGCTACTTTATAACTATACTCTTAACTCTTATGAATCATAATATAATATAAATATCTGATATGCAGGATGTTCTTAGGAGATCCCAGTGAAAGGGTCATTTGACCTCCCCAAAAAGGTTGCGATTCAGAAGAAGTCGAGAACCTCTCATCTAGTTTGATATGGAAAAATCTACAGTTTTATAAAGTGACATAATCTTTCAAGAAGTTGGTATTTTATTGAGGAAAAAGAATGGCAAACTGTATTTTGAAGATAAGATTCATAACATAATGATAATGGTGGAGGGGGCTCTAGAAACATAGAAGAGAATGATTAGGGATTTTGAACTTTATGGAAGTAAGACGAAGTATTTATTTCATGATCACAGGGGTCACAGAGTTGTTTGTAGTATCGACCCTAATGAACTGTGACTAGCAATCAAGGAGGAAGGAAGTACAAAGCGAATCAAGTCCCCAAGAACAGTTTATAATGATGAACTATGACATATGGAGACTACTGGGAAGGGCAGGAAGTGAGCGTTGCTACTTAGTAGGAACTTTGTCAGGGAAATTTAAGGAAGTCTTTAGGTCACTGGGTTTTAACTTTACAGGAACTGTGGACATTCAGTCCTTCCCTTCCTTTTTCTTGCTTCCTGACCACGCAGCTATCAGTTTTCTCACCATCCACTCTTCAGCATTGCCACCTGTCACTCCAACACACTCATTTATCTTCCTGGTCATAAACTCGAACTTCTAAAATCATGAACACTTTTTACTTTATACATTCATTACCTTAATACAACATTTTAAGGTGTTTGTTTGTTTGTTTGGACCTGACTAACACAGCTGACTAGTATAGATTCTATGGTAGAGCTGTGTGCTTCTAAGATCCTTGAAGATTCCCAAATATTTTAAAAGTAAAATCCACATCAGAATATTCACGAGTGCTTAGGAAGTCTGTCATAAACTGGCAGCCACTACTTGAAATAAGGTTTGTGCAATCTGAGAGGTGGCCCTAGAGAATGACGAAGCTACATTGAGATAATCCAACCAAATCTGTAAGAAAAGAAGGTTGATCACACTTGCAATTGGAGGCTCAGTTGATGATCATTCCCATCCTCCAGGGGTAGGTAGCTAAGCATAAATGCAATGAGTCCCTGAACTTATCAAAATGTTGGGATTCCCTCCTCCTCCTCCTCCCCCTCCTCCTCCTCCTCTTCCTCTTCCTCCTCCCCCTCTTCCTCCTCCTCTTCCTCCCCCTCCTCCTCCTCCTCTTCCTCCTCCTCCTTTTTGTTTCCATCTACATCTACTCATAAGGTACTTTTGAAAGGGAACTTGTCACTCAAATGCTCTTCTCTGAGAAAGCTCAAGGTGGACCAAGTAAGAATAGTTAATAGAAAAATTAGTCTCCTAGAAATCATGTTATGTCCTTTTGCAAATAACTCCTGCTAAACATACTAGTAATAATCCATTCCAGCATTGTCTGATAGCATTCAACTTGTGATTTTAGTGACAAAAAATTGAAGTAATTATCTTGGCTTGATATAGGGGCCTTCTGGGAAGAAACAGTGCTAGAACTGTGTATTTTTTCCCCTTTACAAGAATGATATTAGAGTTCAGGAACAAATTTCCACTTAAGACAGAATTAAATAAAAGGTATTCACTGCAGTCAACACAAGGCAAACACTAATAATGTTAGGGCTCAATTTCCTTAAAATATAAAATAATTTTAGGTTGATGTACAGAAGTTTTTCTGTAATGACTTCACTTGCAATTTCACTGCAGGGAAGCATTTACCAATACCAACAGGCCTCTCAACATCGAAATGCACAAGAAAAGCAGACAAGAAGCAAAGCAGGAGGAAGTGTATTTTAATGATGAGGAAAGGTAATAATCATACTCTACCCCAGCTTTTTATTATATTCTTGAGTTTAAGTTTTGTAGAAGACAGAATGCATGTGGGTATTAGGAAGTATATCTACCATGTTAGTATACTCCTTCATAACATTTGAGCACTTTAATGTCAATCATTTATGTAAAATAAACTATGGATATTTTAAAAAGAGCACCTACTTCCTGAATGTGTATTATTTCTTTTGTAAAAGAAAACTTTAATTTTTTTTAACTTAACTTTTATGGATTAGTCAATAGTGTTAAAATATTCAATATTAAGATTGCTTGAAGGAACACGCATTCAAAGCCTGCCCCACATGTGGCCCATACATATACAGCCACCAAACTAGACAAGATGGATGAAGCAAAGAAGTGCAGGATGACAGGAATTGGACGTAGATCTCTCCTGAGAGACACAGCCAGAATACAGCAAATACAGAGGCGAATGCCAGCAACAAACCACTGAACTGAGAACAGGACCCCTGTTGAAGGAATCAGAGAAAGGACTGAAAGAGCTTGAAGGGGTTTGAGACCCCATATGAACAACAATGCCAACCACCCAGAGCTTCCAGGGACTAAGCCACTACCCAAAGACTATACATGGACTGACCCTGGGCTCCAACTGCATAGGTAGTAATGAATCGCCTAGTAAGAGCACCAGTGGAAGGGGAAGCCCTTGGTGGAAGGGGAAGCCCTTGGTCCTGCCAAGGCTGAACTCCCAGTGAATGTGATTGTTGCGGGAAGGGCGGTAATGGGGGGGAAGATGGGGAGGGGAGCACACATATAGGAGGGGAGGGAGAGGGGTTAAGGGGATGTTTACCCTGAAACCGGTAAAGGGAATAACAATCAAATGTAAATAAGAAATACCCAAGTTAATAAAGATGGGAAAAAAAGTATACAGAATTTACACATTGTCATGGTACCCAGGCGGGGGTGGGGGAATGGGGGGTGGGGGGAAGATTGCTTGAATGCTTGCAACAGAGTTCACAAAGATCTACATTTCAAATAAGTTTCCTATGTTTTCTTCTTCCTGAGATAGAAAGCCCTTCCACTGTCACCTGGGAGGCAGGACATGTACGGATCATAAGAGATTTGCTTTTCTCTGTATGTTTGGGAACTTGATTCTTGGAACAATGATTTCAATCCACCACTTCCACCCCACCCCCACTTATCCCCTCCTGCTCAGGTTCACTTCCTGCTTCTTGTTCCATTTCCAATGGAAACAAATTTTCCTACAACCCGGGATTTAAATAAAAGAATTTAAATTATCTCAGTAGAAGTTGACCTTTTAGTTTTGTTCTTATCTTGCCTGAAAATGAGTCCTCATCCACTCAGAGTTATCTGAGTTCATGTTTTCTACTTATATACAGTATGGAAACTTCCAAATCAGCGATTATATTCATGAGATAAACAAAGACAAGAGGCCAATGATGTTTTAGGAGGAAGGAAAATATGAGTGTAGGCAAAGATATTGAAAGTTTTTGAAAAGTGAAGGTACAAGAGAATAGCTAAGGGGTGTAGTGGCTTGAAAACACGTGGGATGCTCATTATTTCTGAGAGTTGTAAAAATCATTACTCTTGTAAGAGTGTTTTTGTAGTGAGCTCTAAATATCTTTTCATTAAGACAGTAGGGGGAGAGAAGACAGCAGGTTTAACTCCAGGAGTAGGACTGGAATAAGTGCTGGATGAGAAAAATAAGTGTAAATTTTGTTCTTTCATTGAAAATAGTTTTTTTCCCTACAATATGTTCAAATCAGAATTACCACTTCTCCAAATCCTCTCAAGTCCTCCCCACTTTCTCTCCCTTCCAGATCTACATCCCTCTTCTCTATCTCTTAAGGAAAAACCAAGCATCTAGGGAATAGGAGAATAGTGTTAAAATAAAATAAGATAAAACAAAAGCATGAAAGGTGGACTAGGACAAAACAAACAAACAAACAAAAACAGAAAGAAAGAACAAGAAGAAAAAGCAAGAGCAAGACATAAAGACACAGAGACACACATGTTCAGACACAGGCATCAACAGAAACACAAAACTGAAATAATTAACATATATGCAGCAGACCTGTAAGCTATATATTTTAAAATGCCCTTATGGAACATTGAGAAACTAAGAACATCTATAAATTCTGCTGAGTTCATTTTATGTTGGCAGAAGACAAGAATAAATCATTGTCCTTAAATACAGATAAACATTGTTAATACCACCACCATGACCACCACCATTATTTTAATGACTAGTTAAAATAATTATAACTCCCTGAATTCTTGGGACATTTTTATATGCTTACTATGTACAAATTTTAATAACATCTTCACATAGATATTACAAAGTATTATCATTACTTTGCCCATGAAAAAGCAGAGACTGAAAATTTCTTTTTTTAATTTTATATTACTTGGATATTTTATATATTTACATTTCAAATGTTATCACCCCATCCTCCCCCTCTTCTATACATGCTCATCCTCCCCCCCACATAGAAGTATGGGGATGCTCCCACTCCCAAATACCCACTCCAACCTCAATGCCATGACATTACCTTACATTGAGGAAATGAGCCTTCACAAAACCAAGGGCTTTTCTTCCTATTGATGTTGAACTCAGCTACTTATGTGGCTGAAGTCATGGGTCCCTCCATGTGTACTCATTGGTTGGTGGTTTAGTCCCTGGGAGCTCTGGTGGGGTCTGGTTGGTTGATAATGTTGCTCTTTCTACGGGGTTGCAAACCCCTTCACCTCCTTCAGTCTCCTCCATTGTGGTCTCATTGTTCAGTCCAGTAGTTAGCTGCAAGCATCCTCATCTATATAGGTAGGGCTCTGGTGGAGCCTCTCAGGAGACATCCATATCTGGCACCTGTCAGTAAGCACTCTTTGGCATCAGCAATAGAGACTGGATTTGGTGGCTGCATATGAGATAGTGGCTGCATATGGGATGGATCTCCAGGTAGGGCAATCTCAGGATGACCTTTCCTTCAGTACCTGCTCCACTCTTTGTCCTTGTATTTCCTCCCATGAGTATTTTGTTCTCCCTTCTACAAAGGAATGAAGCTTGTATATTTTGTTCTTCCTTCTTCTTGGGCTTCATATGATCTGTAAATTTTTTCTTAGGTATTCCAAGCTTTTGGGCTAATATCAGTGAGTGCATACCATGTGTGTTCTTTTGTGACTGGTTTACTTAACTCAGGATGATATTTTCTAGTTCCATCTATTTGCCCAAGAATTTCATGTAGTTGTTTTTTTAATAGTTAAGTAGTACTCCATTGTGTAAATGTACCATGTTTTCTGTATTCATTCTCCCATGGAAAGACATCTGGGTTCTTTCCAGTTACTGGTTATTATAAATAAGGTTTCTATGAATATAATGGAGCAGGTATCCTTGTTATATGTTGGAGCATCTTTAGGGTGCATGCCCAGGAATGATATAGCTTGGTCCTTAGGTAGTACTATGTTCAATTTTCTGAGGAACCGCCAGACTGATTTTCAGAGTTGTTGTACCAGCTTCCATTCCCACCAACAATGGAGGAGTGTTCCTATTTCTCCACATTCTTGTCAGCATCTGTCCTCACATGAGTTTTTGATCTTAGCCATTCTGATTGGTGTGAGGTGGAATCTCGTGATTGTTTCAATTTGCATTTCCCTGATGTCTAAGGATGTTGAACATTTCTTTAGGTACTTCTCAGCCATCAGTATTCCTCAGTTGAGAATTCTTTGTTTAGTTCTATACCCCATTTTTAATAGGATTAGTTGATTCTCTAAAGTCTAATTTCTTGAGTTCTTTGTATGTATTAGATATCAGTCTTCTACTGGATGTAGGATTGGTAAAGACCTTTGCCCAATCTGTTGCCATTTTATCCTATTGTCAATGTCCTCTGCCATATAGAAGCTTTGCAATTTTATGAGGTCCCATTTGTGGATTCTTGATCTGAGAGCTTAAACCATGGTATTTGGTTCAAGAAATATTTTCTTGTGCTTAAATGTTTGAGGCAATTCCCCACTTTCTCTTCTATTCTCTTTTACTAGTTTCAGTGTATCTTGTTTTATGTGGAGGTTTTTGATCTACTTGGACTTGAGCTTTGCACAAGGAGATAAGAATGGGTCAATTTACATTCTTCTACAGTTGAAACAGCACCATTTGTTGAAAATTCTGTCTCGTTCCATTGGATAGCTTTAGCTCCTTTGTCAAAGATCAAATGACCGTAGGTCTGTGGATTCATTTTCGGGTGTTTAAATTTATTCCCTTGATCTACCTGCCTATGTCTGTACCAATACCATACAGTTTTTTTTTTAATCAGGATTTCTTTATAATACAGCTTGAGGTCAGGGATGGTGATTCCCCCAGAAATTCTTTTATTTTTGAGAGTAGGTTTTGCTATCTTGTGTTTTTACTTTTCCAAATGAATTTGCAAATTGCTATTTCTATTTCTTTGAAGAATTGAGTTAGAATTTTGATGGGGATTGCATTGAGTCTGTAGATTGCTTTCAGCGAGATGGTCATTTTCACTATATTAATCCTGCCAATCCATTAGCATGGGAGGTCTTCCCATCTTCTGAGAGCTTGTTCAATTTTTTTGTTCAGAGACTTGAAGTTATTGTCATACAGATTTTTCAATGCTTGGTTAGAGTCACCCCAAGGTATTTTATATTATTTTTGGCTATTTTGAAGGGTGTCATTTTCCTAATTTCTTTCTCAGCCTGTTTATCCTTTGAGTAGAGGAAGGCTACTGATTTGAGTTAATTTTATATCCATCCACCTTGCTGAAGATGTTTATCAGGTTTAGTAGTTCTCTGGTGGAATTTTTGGGGCCAGTTAAGTATACTATCATATCATCTGCAAATAGTGATATTTTGACTCCTTCCTTTCCAACTTGTATCCCTTTGACATCTTTTTGCTGTCTAATTGCTCTGGCTAGGACCTCAAGTACTATATTGAATAAGTAGGGAGAGAGTGGGCAGCTTTATTTATTCCCTGATTTTAGTGGGATGGCTTCAAGTTTCTCTCCATTTAGTTTGATGTTGACTAATGGTTTGCTGTATATTGCTTTTACTATATTCAGGTATGGGCTTTGAATTCCTTATCTTTCCAAGACTGTTATCATGAAGGGAAAAAATTTCCTAGCCTTTTACTCTTAGGTAGTGTCTGTCTTTGTCACTGAGGTGCATTTCCTTATGCAGCAAAATGTTGGGTCCCTTTTTTGCATCCAGTTTGTTAGTCTGTCTTTTTATTGGGGAATTGAGTCCATTGATGTTAAGAGATATTAAGACATAATGATTCTTTCCTGTTATTTTTATTGTTAGATGTGGAACTATGTTTGTGTGACTATCTTCTTTTTGGTTTGTTGCAAGATTACTTTCTTCCTTTTTCTAGGGTGTAGTTTTCCTTCTTGTATTGGTGTTTTCCATTTGTTATTCTTTGTAGGACTAGATTTGTGTAAAGATATTGTATAAATTTGGTTTTGTTATGGAATATCCTGGTTTCTCCATCTATGTTAATTGAGAGTTTTGCTGCAGGTAGTATTTTGGGCTGGCATTTGTGTTCTCTTACTGTCTGCAAGACATCTTCCCAGAATCTTCTAGCTTTCATAGTCCCCGTTGAGAAGACTGGTATAATTCTGATAGGTCTCTCTTTATATGTTACTTGACCTTTTTCCTTACTGCTTTTAATATTCTTTCTTTCTGTTGTAAATTTTGTGTTTTGACTATGATGTGGCTTGGGGAATTTCTTTTCTGATCTAATCTGTTTAGAGTGCTGTAGACTTCTTATATGTTCATGAGCATCTCTTTTTTTAGGTTAGGGGAGTTTTCTTCTATAATATTGTTGAAGATATTTACTGGCCCTTTAATTTTGGAATATTCATTATCTTCTATACCTATTATTCTTAGGTTTGGTTTTCTCATTGTGTCCTGGATTTCCTGCATGTTTCAGGTTAGGAATGTTTTGCTTTTTGCAGTTTCTTTGACTATTGTGTCAATGTTTCCTATGGTATTTTCTGCTCCCGACATTCTATCTTCAATCTCTTGTGTTCTGTTGGTGATGCTTATGTCTATGACTCCTGATCTCTTTCATAGGTTTTCTATCTCCAGGGTTGTCTCCTTTTGTGATTTCTTTATTGTTTCTATTTCCATTGTTAGATCCTGGATGGTTTTGTTCAATTCCTTCACCTGTTTGGTTGTATTTTTCTGTAATTCTTTAAATGATTTTTGTGTCTCCTCTTTAAGGGCTTCTACTTGATTTCCTGTGTTGTCCTGTCTTTCTTTAAGGGACTTATTTGTGTCCTTCTTAAAGTCCACTCTCATCATCAGGAGATGTGATTTTAAATCCTAATCTTGCTTTTCCAGTGTTTTAGGATATCCAATATTTGCTGTGGTGGTAGAACCGAGTTCTGGAGGTGCCAAGTAACCTTGGTTTCTTTTTGCTTAGGTTCTTGTGCTTGTCTCTCCCCATCTGGTTATCTCTGATGTTAGTTGGTCTTGCTGTCTCTGACCAGAGCTTGTCCCTCCTATGAGCCTGTGATCTTAGGGGTGAGAGTACTCCTGGGAGACCAGATCTCTCAGGGCAGGATTTTGTCTCAGAGCTGTGGGACAGCCCCAGGTCTTGGAGCAGATGGAGACTGAAAGGATCCTAGCCTATGCCACATCGTGGCCAGTGTGCTCCATGTGCTCCAGACAGGTCTCTCCTTGGATAGTTAATAGAGAGAAAGTAGGGTCCCATCTGTGGGCTGTAGGCTTAGGAGGGAGAGTGCTCCTGACAGACCAACTCTTTACAGGCAGATTTTGGGTACAAGGGCTGTAGAGCAGCTCCAGCTCTGGGCACAGTTTGAGGGATTGAAATTTTTTAAACAACTTAAATCTCATCCTGGCTAGTAGCAATGTCCTAAATCTGTTATATAATTTTTATTTAAGCCTGTCAAGTCTTGTCCCATGACCATCAGCTGCCACCATGTTTTAACAAAAGAACCAGTTGACATTCTCCTCATTCTGTAGTTGGCAGTAGTGAATCATTATTGCTGCTATTAATTAGTCTTCATCTATGAGTAGCAGGAGGTAAAGTCATATCCCAATTTTGAAATACTTTAGTTGTGGAGGCAAATATGTCATACTTCTACTAGTCACATATGTCATGCTAGACATCAGGCTGAGGTTAAAGCAGAGTGAACAAATTAGACATGAGTCCCCACCTCAGAGAACTCAAATCATAACTGGAAAATAAATACTCAAAGAATAAATATGCTCTTATATTACATATGTTAATAAAAAACAACCCACTCTATCTCAGCTTCACTTTAGCTGGGACAGTTTCCTACCTCCATGGATATCCCCATGTGGCAGTCCACCCAACTAACTTCTCACAGTTTGCGTGCCTCTGAACCTCTTGTATCTTCCCAGTCATTCACCCCCTGTGACTAGCTGTCACAAATCCCCATAACCCAATAATATCAAAACTCCAGAGGCTTGTGAATTATCAGTCAGATTTATAACAGTAAATTCTCAACTCACAAAACACCTACTCTAAGAGCTCAAAACTCAATTGATATAAGCACAATTTGCACCCCAAGATTGAACAAATTGCCCTCTATCACTCTATTGCTCTTCTATAATAGACATTACTACCTGTGGCTATTTTAAGCCATGTGGAATCAGTTGATTCTCTTCCTCCAACTTCTCTGTCCTGTCTGTCTCCTGTCCCCTCTCTCTCTGAAACTCTTAGGCCTGCCTTCCTTTTTCATTGTCCAATCACAGACTCTGGCCTTATATTTTACCTGCCCTCACCTGCATATAGACAGCAATTCACTCTTTTAAAATTTGCTGTAGGACATATGAAGGAAAAGAAATAAAAAAAATGGTCATGAGTATTGGATTAGTCTTGAAAAGTTGTCTAAGAAGGGAAGGTAAGTAGTAATTTGAAAAGACAGACAAACTAACCAAGTGAAAGAATAGAGTTAGATTAGATAGATCACTGGGTGCAAAGGCATGCTGAATGGGAAAAAAAGCTAAACTGTAGAGCTGAAGCTGCAGGCTCATAAAGGAATTGGCAGGGGATGGGTCTGGCATAAGAAGTAATAGCATGCCCTAGAACTTCATAGGGCTTAACAGATACAGTGAACAGATGACTTTCTTTGTTTTGTACTGTCCTGCATTACAGTTGCTTTGTAATAGTAAAAGCTGCTCCCTTTATTCAAAAAGTACCTTGTTTTGAATGATAAATTGTATGGTGACCTACTATAGTGGTTTAAATGAAAATGGTACCTTATACTCATTGGGAGTGGCACTATTGAGAAATGTGGCCTTGTTGGAGTGGGAGGTAGGGGCGAGCAGGCCTTGCAATTTCAGATGCTCAAGTCAGGCCCAGTCCTGCTGCCTGCTTATCTAGATATAGAATGCTCAGAGACCTCTCCAGCACCGTGTCAGCCTGTGTGCTGCCATGCTTCTGGTTATGATGACAATGGACTAAACCTCTGAACTGTAAGTCTAACCAAATTAAATATTTTCTTTTATAAGAGTTGCTGTTATCATGGTGTCTCTTCAAGCAATAGAAATCTTAAGTAAGACACCTAATTATGGACAATATTGTGCTTTTGATCATTATTATAAGAATCCAATAACATGGCACCAAAGGCTAATGTGATCATGTGTTTGAAAAGTATTCAAAACTGCAATTGGGAAGAACAGATAGGGAAGGAAAATGGTAGTCGAAATCTTAGCTCCAGTCCCCAAAAGGTTGTGTGGTTGAAAGGGACTTCTTATGTTTGTCTACATTGTGATAAAGGACCTTAGACTTGTCTCATCACCCAGGGAATTCACACATAGTATTCCAGATGCCTATTGTGTCCACAAGGATCTTTCTTCCATCTGTCTATAACATGATTGGCCTAAATTAGAATGATAGTACTAATCATACTTTTTGTATTATTTCTAGACTAGTTTTGATAACTTCATATGTAATCATTTATACAACTCTCATAATAACCTGAGATAGATATTACAATTACCTATGTTCTGCAAATGAAGGAAAGCCCCAACGGTTAATTGGAACCTATGACATCTTATCCCAGATACTGGCCAATTAGCCACTCTTTTATAATGTATATGGCTTATCCTGTTAACCATGAAGTGGTTATATCTATAAGCTGTACACTATAAAAATTCATTTGTAAATAAATACAGTCCCTGGCTTTTGTTTTCTATTCCCCATATTTCTTAGTTATGACTGTATATTGAATATGAGTGGAAAAAAATCTATAATTATAGCTCAGATCCAGAAGTAGGCTAATAGCTTGTTGCTTGGAACATAGAATAATTCAATAGGACATTAGAGAATTTCTATGCATTTCTGATAATGTCTTCATGTACCACAGAAAAATAAGTTTTGCCTTTGGGTGGGCTACCCAGTTATTCTTGTCAACTACAATATACCATGGGGTAATGTCATTCACCAATTCTATGAGTTTTTAGTTTCCCGTCAACACTACCATGTATATTTGCATATAATGCCAGGCATTCTAAGACTGAACCACCTATTCCTTTGAAACATATCAACAATGTATTAGCTGAGTGCTTACAAGATCTTTTTTTTTCTTTTCTATATATGACCTTTTCTGGTGGGTTGATGCCATCTGGAAAATGGCATTCTATTTGCTCATGGCATTTTGTCTTTCCAGGTTTATCTTTCCTGTCTTATATGCTTTTTTATATTGTTTATAGACACTGACCTCACACCAAATATAGATTTTAGCAAGGATTAGTGTTACTTTAATGGGCTCCCCAATGATAAAGAAGGGTCTTTGATGACTTGTTTTACTTGTTTGTGTAGAGATGCACTATGAAATGGTATCAATCATAAGGGGGGACTCTAAACATTCCCAGTATCAAGGAAATGGTGTTAATAAACTCACATGAGTCTCATACTACACAACAAGAAAAATGAAGCAAATTTTTCATCTCCAGATCAATCATTATGAACAATAGAAACCTGGGTGTAAGGGAAAGATGTCCAAGGAAAATAGACTTTTTCCTGTTCCAGGTGACACAGAAGAGTTCTAAATTGGTTGATCTACTTTTATCCATCAAGAACATTTTAGGGTTAAGATGTTTTAGGGAGATCTTATTCCCAGAGAAGAGAGTCTAAGCTATACTCGACAGTTCCTTCTCATTTCAGGATGTTATATTCCCAGAACGTTCTAAAGTTATTCTCAGAAATATATGATGGGAGAGGAGAGAAGACAGAGTCAAACACTTATATAAGAGTTGATGCCATGCCGAGCAATGGTGTTCCACACCTTTAATACCAGCACTTCAGAAGCAGAAGCAGGTTGATCTCTGAGTTTGAGACCCACTTGGTCTATAGAATGAGTTCCAGGACAACCAGGGCTATACAAAGAAATCCTGTAAGAGAAGAGTTAAGTTAGATGAAAACAGCAAAAAAAATCTGTAGGCCATCAGCAATTTCCGAACTGTTATATAGAATCACCTTTTGATAATCTATAACTCACTTTCAGACTACTACATTCCTCATGTATAAAATAGCACACAGGCAGAAGCAGAGCCCACCCTGCCATGGGATTTTATCCTGGGACACAAATTGCTGTAGTAACAGAGAAGGTAGCAACCTATGACTTGGCTCAGTTTAGTGAAATTGCTGAGCTTACATTCTGGAGTCAGAACACTTCAGGCAGGTCTCAGTTCCAACCTTTCATTAACTACGGGATTTGGACAATTTCAGGTCCAGCCTATGGTTCTTTATCTGTGACAGGAATGATAATGCCTACTATGTGAGAACAGTTGTGAAGCCTCCAAAGAATAATTAAAGTCATAAGAAAAAACAACATGCATTTATCATTGCAGGTATTATAATTGGTTATACTATAATCCTTAACTTACATAAATTCTGTTCTAAACATATCTATCTCTCTCGATCCAAAATTTCCAAAACCTGTTACATTAGGGCTTAGGGTTATATGAGATCAATAAATCTCTTAAGATTTCACAAAGCATATTGATCTCTCTTCTCTGGGCTAGTGATAACCCCAAAGGCTTTGGCCTTTAAGGGGTGGTAGGAAAGTTGCGTTATCAGAAATTTTAACTAGACAACCTTTAAATTCCATTCCATTTTTGACTGAGTTGTGCTGCAAAAATTTTTTAAAACCCTGGACAGCAATCAATCAAGTTGGCCAATATCCACTGTATTTCCCTTAGTATTTCCCCCCACCCCACTAAACTCTCTTTCACATATTTACTGACAGGTAGAGACACAGTTAGGCCACATTCCTATGGTAAGCTGTACCTACATTCCATGTTCAGTGCTAATAAAATCTGAAAGTACCTGCGCAGATGTAAGTCAAATACTACAGACACATTTAACTTAATATTTTTTATGTTTCTTTAAAAATTTAGTAAGGTTTACTCCAAGAGATTCTGTGTGTGGTTTTTGAATAAGCAATGAAAGACCCAGTGAAAGTGAGATACAGTATTGTAATAAGTGATTTTAATACTTTTGATACTTTGATTCTTGGAGTTCTTCTGGTGTATAAAATAAATTTGTGAGATCTCCTAGTCCCCAAATCCTTTGAAAATTTGTATTTTAAATGTTTATGGATTATTACTATGTCATATTATTATGTCACAATCATTAATGTATAAGTCAGATGGTTATTCTATGCCTGTAGAGAATATTCACAGATCTTTACCTAATGTGTATTATGTGTTAGTCAGTGTACTGCAAAAATTTACTAACATTATTAATGCTACAAAAGCCTTGTAAGGTACACAATATCTAAATCTAGTAGGTGGAAAAGAAAGCTCAGAGCCATTTGAGCCACAAACGAGTCTCATTTTTTTGAGATGGCAAACACTATTATAGAGTTTCTTGTAGATAGATTCTAAATTAAATAGCCTAGGACTTCTTGACAGTTAAAAATCTTTTCTATCAGTAATACTTTTCTTATTTTTTTCTCCCATGGAAAAAAACCTAGTTTTTCTTTCCAAAGCCCTATCTCAGAAATAGATTATTATATGGAAAATTAGTGTATAAGGAAGCTTAGATGGAATTTCTTTAATAAAATATTGTATACTATTTGTTTCATGTGAAAAAGTCTCCCAGGACTATGGTGCCTGTGACTATTCTCCATAATTTAGACTTAAGGAGTCCAATAAAACTAAACTCTAAAGAGAAATCTTGCCCACAAATATTCATTTATTTAAAAAATATTCATCGGGCCCTTGCTCTGGGTCAGACAGTGTCTGTACAACAGTGATCTGCATTGTCACGCAGAAGAATGGGTGGGTTTGTATGAACTGGAAATAAGATATTAATTCCGCATGCTCTAATGAGAAGGCAGCTTGAAGAAGCATCAAGGAAGCCAACGTTGGCAAGAAAAGACTGCGGACCGGGAGCCATGAGAGATCCAAGTCAAACATAGACTTTCACAAGATGATAGTTTGAGCAATATCTACAAAATGATGAATGCACAAATCACTCTCAGTGTTATTTCAAAATTCAATTCAAAGCCAGAAAAATCAAGGATGATTAGGACAATCAAGCTTTAATCCCCTAGTGCTGTTTCAAAAGAAGACGGGTAATAATCTTCCCACGTTATCAATTTCTACTTTAGAAAATGAAATTTCCTGCCCTCTTTCTCTGCTGTATTCGGCCTGAACAGACAGTCACTCTGCTGACTTACCCTGGGGGGACCATCTGATCCAATATAGTTGGGAACCAAGTCAGTAGCATCCTGCTTCTAATCCTTTCTCTGTCTCTGCCTCCCACAGCTCTCTCGCAGCATCCCCATCCTGTTGGTGTCATGTGCTCAGCAGCCTCTCCGTGGGGATCTGCTTTATGACTCTTGTGATGTGGCAGGGCAGGTGCCATTACCCATATAGAGAGCTTTAATTGGAGATGGAGCAATTCGAGAACAATTTTTCTTAAAACAGAACTCAAAATTGACTTTGGGATTGGACATTTTCAAATATTGGCCAAGCAGGGATTAGTCAAGCTGATTTGTCAATAATGATGGCATGCGATGATAATGATGTAATGGATACAAAAGGTACAAATATGGTGACAATAAAAAGCAAACTTTAGCAAATGTGATTTTCCATCCTTTCACATTCTTAGTTTGCCTACAGACTCCTCATGTCTTCCATTTCTTTGAATTCACAGTTGATGGACGGTGAGACCTACAAAGTGTAGGTTCTCAGTCTGAAAACCAATAAAGGTAAGGTTAGAAATTATATGTTCTTACGTCTCCTTATTGTAGTGGAGGTTCAGTTAGCTTCTGGGATACTTGCTCTTTTCATAAGTAAATTTGTGATCCACTTAAAAATATCTTACCTTCTGCTAGAGAAAAGTAACTCTTTGTTTCCTTCTCTACTTGTCAAAAGGTAAGATCCTGCTAATAGGACTCATTTGGAGAGCAATTTGTATTGTGTATATATGGGGGTAAATAATAATAATTTTAAGCCATTTGGAGGCTATCCTAACAATATGCTATTTGAATTATGTTCTATTATATATGGGCATTAATCTTGCAAATTTTGATATGGTTTGCATTATGAACCTCTTCAATTGTTTATCCATTCATTTTCAGGGTGTCACAATACAGTGGGAAAAAATAATGGGCTTCTGGACAAAACAGACTCAGGCTGAAATTATAGCTTTGGAACTTCGATAAAATGAGATCATTCACTTAATCACAGCACACACCAAGAGTCATGCCTAGAGATGTGTAGTAATGTGTCTTCCAACTTATTTAAAAATGATGAACTACGGAGATCAACAAGTTTAACAAATACAATGATAATACACAGAGATAAATACTCTAAATGTAATGATAAGGTATAAGAAATACACCTAATCAATACAGGGAAAAAGAATCTGTGGTTATTAATCTCATATAATACTTTAGGGATAAGGGATTAAAGAGGGAGAGAGAACAAATTGATAGTGTCTTAGCAGAAAGTATGTCTCATCAATCGAAGAGACCTGTGGTGCTACAGCTGAGGGTAGGAAAAGGGATTTGGGTATTGATGTTGATAATTAGAAGTTTAGTGGCAAGTTTATCTAGGAATAGTTTTTATTAGCATAACACTAATGCCTTCAATTGTCATTCTTTCCTCTCTCTCTCTCTCTCTCTCTCTCTCTCTCTCTCTCTCTCTCCCTCTGCTCTGCTCTTTTCCTCCTTCCTTCCCTCCCTCCCTCTTTTCCTCTCTCCCTCTCTTTCTTACTCTCTGTCTCCTCTGACTCCCCACCCCACCAGGTCACTGAACTATGACCCCAGGCCTCCTCCTTCTCTTCTTCCTTCTTTTCTTCTTCTTTACTTTAAATGTTGAGGCAACTCTTGCTAAGTCACCAAGGCTGGCCACAAGTTTACTCTGTACCCAAGAAGGCTTCAAACTTCAAAATTTCTCACCTCTGCATACAATCCTAAGCCTACATCAACAAACATTGCTTTATTATTAATATTCTGTTTAAAATTATGTTTAAGTTTATGTAGTTTACGTGAATGAATGTTTCACCTAACATGAGTATGTGTACCGTGTGCATGTCTAGTGCCTGCAGAGGCTAGAAGAGGTACTGAAACTTGAGGTTCTGATGTTTGTAAGCCACTGTGTGGGTGCTGGGAACTGAACTCTGGTCTTATACAAGAACAAATGCCCTGAACTGCTGAGACATCCCTCTGGCTCCATTTGTAACACCATTAAAGAGACTAGCAACAACAAAGATGTCATAGAATTTCCTAAAAAGTACAGTCAAAAGAGGCTTTGTTTTCACTGAGCTTCAGACTTCAAGGTTATGTATAGGATATACTTTATCATATTCTGCTTTGGGCATAGGAAATTAAAAAAACTTTACCTTCTTAGATATTTATTATTATTATTACTATTATTATTATTATATATCAGATAAATGTGTGAGATTATGATACTGAAATCTTTATTTGATTTTAGAGTATGAAAATGATAAGAGAAGATTGTTATGCAGTTTCCGGCATCTAGAACTTTACAGTATCTTGGAATTCACTGAATCTGTGGCCAACGGTAAATCACTCCTGACTCAGTATGTGTATTATACTTTATTTCCTAAAAGCAGTACCCTAAAATGTTCAATTGTTTTGTGTAGGTTTAGAAATATTGTGGTAAGAAAATCATCTAATAATTTACTAATCTTAATTTCTCCGATGCCATCAAAATGATAACAGGAAATATTCACATTAGGTGAATTGTGAAAGAATCAAATATTTCCCCTCACATATGGACTAAGATTAATATAGATACATAAACTCATATGTACATAGGGTGTAAAAATAGAAACTAAACTATTTAAGGAACAAAGAGAAGTATTGGGAAGGTAAGAGAAAGATGGATATAGTAGGGTTTGAATATGCTCAGTGTACAAATTACTTATATGAAATTGGCCTATGTAGTACTCAGTATAATAAAACAATTTTAATTGATAACTCTTCAGCTCTTACAAAGTGAATTAAATTGTTTCAAATCTTTTTTGTGCATATGAGTGGTCTCTCTCTCTCTCTCTCTCTCTCTCTCTCTCTCTCTGTATGTATGTATTTGTGAGTATGACTGTATACCACATGTGTGCAGTTCTGGGAGAGAGGTAATAAAGAAAAAGAGTATTGGGTCCCCTATGTCTAGAGTTATAAGCTACCATGTAGGTTCTGTGGATTAAGCCCCAGTCCTCTGGAAGAAAAGATAGCTCAGCTATCTTTTCAGCCTCTTTAGTATACACATGTACATACACATACACACATACATAATTTTGAGCATACAATTGTGTTAAGTACAGAACTGGGTCAGTCATGCTGATATGAGTGAAAATATTTTATTGAAAAGGTTGCACAACCAGCATCACTCTTGAGATTCAGGATGTTTGTATCACACGGGTAGAGCATCTCACCTTTACCCTAAGAGCAATGCAAAACAGTGTGGCAAGTGTGGAGACAGCCGAAATGACCGTGTAACCCCGTATATTAGTCATTTGTCT
The DNA here is from genome assembly GCF_021556685.1 of Rattus norvegicus. NCBI lineage: Eukaryota > Metazoa > Chordata > Mammalia > Rodentia > Muridae > Rattus > Rattus norvegicus. Next base: position 84,538,373 of record NC_141542.1, on the reverse strand, counting down.
CTTTGCTGTGAGAAAATACCTGACAAAAGTTACTCACAGAAAGAAAAGCATATTTTAGATTCTAGTCCCCCGCAGTGGGGAAGGCAGTAGGAGTAGGAGCTCCCTGGTCACCTTGCATCTGTCATGAAGAAGCAGAGAGAGTGGATGAACGGGGCCTGAACCAGGCTTTAAAACCTCAAGGCCCACCCTCAGTGGTGCATTTCTTCCAAGGCTCTACCTCCTAAAAGTCCCACAACCTTTTCCCAAGAGTGCCACCATGAGGACCAAGTGTGCCAAAACCAAAAACGTGAGCCTTTAGGGAATGTTTCACATTCAAACCACAACCCCCAAGCGGGGACAAGACAGATCATAGTACATCAGGGTTCATTGAGGAATCATTCGTAATTGCCTAAAAGTAGAAGCAAATAACAGATCCATAGGCAGACCAGGGGCAATCAGAATGGGAAGGAAGCTTCAACAGCGACATGGATATAGAGGAAACCTGATAGCATTGTGCTGAGTGAAATAAGCCAGGCACACGCTGATGGACACTGTGTGAGCTCACACTCAACGTTTTATCTTCATGACCACTGACATTATTTCAGGTTTCAGCCAAATCTCTTACTGCAGTTCCAGCATTATTAACTTCTGCGTTTTGAATCCCCCAGGAAGGGTCCTGGAGAGGCCTGAACACCATGTCCTCTGCCTTTCCTCCATCAGGGTTGTTGCATTCCTGTAATCTTGTCCAATAGCATCTGTCTAAGCCTGCAGCTGCTAAAACACATGCAAAACAATTTATTTGCTTAAGTATTTCCTGTACCATCCTTTAATATGTCGATTGGAGGGATGCTTCTTACTTTGAAGCAAAGTGTAGGGAATATTTTTTGGTGGTTAGAATGCTGGCTAAAGTCATCTGAAAAAAGAAACATATGGCCTTAAGGTAATGGTTAATATGCATTTTGTGACTTCATTTGCTTTACTTTATAGAACTTTGTATTAACATTTAAGTGCATAATTAAAATGTCATTGAATTTTATTTTATTCACACAGCAAACCTTTTACAGAAGAGGCAAATCAAAATTTTAAATTTCCCTAGAGTTTCCCTCACAAAACAATAACTTAATATTAAATACTAAGATATGAATGAACAACAAAATATCGACCCTTGCTATAATAAACACCTTTATCATATATGTGCACATTCTTTGTGAAGTTTTTAATTTGGCACAAATATAAAAATCAAGCCACTACCTAAAGACTATACATGGATTGACCCTGGACTCTGACCTCATAGGTAGCAATGAATATCCTAGTAAGAGCACCAGTGGAAGGGGAAGCCCTGGGTCCTGCTAAGACTGAACCCCCAGTGAACTAGACTGTTGGGGGGAGGGGGACAATGGGGGGAGGGTGGGGAGGGGAACACCGATAAGAAAGGGGAGGGGGGAGGGGGATGTTTGCCCGGAAACTGGGAAAGGGAATAACACTCGAAATGTATATAAGAAATACTCAAGTTAATAATAAAAAAAAAAGAAAAAAAGAAAAAAAATCAAATTTAAAAATCACATGCTTAGGCTTGGGAGGTGGTCTGTTTGGTAAAATGTTTGCTGAGAAAAATTGTAACTATGAAGAACATTATTTGAATCCTTAGCACCCATTTAACCGCTGAGCATCATCATTTCCACCCCAGTGGGTGAGGGGGAGAATGGGGACAGGCAGATCCCAGTTGCTTATTGGTCACCCAGTCTTAACTATAACAGTGAGCTGCACATTCAGTTAGGGAACTGGAGTTAAGATATAATGTGGGGAATGATAGAGGAATATTCCCGATATTGGCTTCTGGACTCCACTCACTCATGTGTAAGTAAATGCACCCCAAAATATATACATTCCTACACATATATATGACATTTGTGTGTGCATGGACACACATAGCACATTTTATTTTAAATTCTGTTGTACAGTCGAGTTAGTTAGGTCAAACATGAGTATAATAAAAATACATTGTATCACATTTCACCAACAAGAACTTAATCTTCCTTTCTTTAACTGAAAACTATCAGTCCTTCAAGCCACAGCTGAAGCCAAAGATAGGGAGAATTGATTCCTAAAGAGTTCAAAGGCCAATGCAAAGGCCATTTCTGCTGAACACATTTTTTCCCTCTTTGAGATTCCACAACACAATCTTGATGCATTTGAATGTCTAACCCCATCCCGTCACATCCAGATACACATCTTTTACTTGCTGGAAGAGCAATTTTCTCTCTAGCTTTGAAAGTTCCTGCCTTTACTATAAATAGCAAGTGATTTATTGTCAGTGTGCAAAGCTTACTTTTGAATTAACATTGATTTTCATCTGTATGAATATTTTAGGATTTGGGAAGATGTTGAGCCTGTTTGGATTTGTGCTAGGAGTCTGTTCTTAGGATTTATCTCACTCAGACTTCTGACAATAACTCTTTTCATTTTCAAGTTGCTCTTTGATACGATCCTGACTGGCTCTTTCTCCTAGAGATTACTTGGAGGTATTTGGGTTTGAAAGACAGACTACAAAAGAAATATAACCCAAAGACTATTATGATTAAACTTGAATTAATTAAGTAGTAACAAAATACTTACTATCATGTTTTGATTCTCAAAGATGTCTGGAATATGTGTTGGATACATAATCATAGGACAGACATCAACTTCTTTTTTATTGTATATTTTCTTTATTTACATTTCAAATGTTATCCCTTTTCCTGGTTTTCCTGCCAGAAATCCCCTCCCCTTGCTTCTTTGAGGGTGCTCCTTGAACCCACCTACCCTTTCCCTCTTGCCTCCCCACTCTGGCATTTTCCTACACTGGGGCATGGAGCCTTCACAGGACCAATGACCTCTCCTCCCATTGAAGACCTACAAGGCCATCCTCTCCTCTGCTACATATGTGGTTGGAGCCATGAGTCCCTCCATGTGTTCTTTTTGATTGGTGGTTTAGTTCCTGGGAGCTCTGGGGTGTTTGGTTGGTTGACATTGTTGTTCTTCCTATAGGGTTGCAAATCCCTCTAGCTCCTTCAGTGCTTTCTCTAATTCCTCCAATGGGCACCCTGTGCTCAGTCCAATGGTTGGCTGCGAGCATCCACCTCTGTATTTGTCAAGCTCTGGCAGAGCCTCTCGGGAGACAGCTATTTCAGGCTCCTGTCAGTATGCACTTCTTGGCATCAGCAATATTGTCTGGGTTTGGTGTCTGTATATGGAAAGAATCCCCAGGTGGGCAGTCTCTGGATGGCCTTTCCCTCAGTCTCTGCTCCACACTCTGTCTTCTATTTCCTCCTGTGACGATTTGGTTCCCTCTTCTAAGAAGGACTGAAGCATCCACAGTTTAGTCTACCTTCTTCTTGAACTTTATGTGGTCTGTGAATTGTACCTTGGTTATTCCAAGCTACAGGGCAAATATACACTTGTCAGTGAGTGCACACCATGTGTGTTTTTCTGTGACTGGGTTACCTCATTTAGGATGATATTTTCTAGTTCCATTCATTTGCCTAGGAATTTCATGAAGTCATTGGTTTTTATGAGCTGAATAGTACTCCATTGTGTAGATGTACCACATTTTCTGTATCCATTCCTCTGTTGAAGGGCATCTGGGTTCTTTCCAGCTTCTGGCTATTATAAATAAGGCTGCTATGAACATAGTGGAGCACGTGACTTTTTTATATGTTGAGGCATCTTTTGGGTATATGCCAAAGAGTTGTATATCTGTGCCCTCAGGTAGTACGATGTCCAATTTTTTGAGGAACTGCCAGACTGATTTCCAGAGTGTTGGTACCAGCTTGCAATCCCTCCAACAATGGAGGAGTGTTCCTCTTTATCCACATCCTCACCAGCATCTCCTGACACCCGAGTATTTGATCTTAGCATTCTGACTGGTGTGAGGTGGAATCTCAAGGTTGTTTTGATTTGCATTTCATTGATGACTAAGGATGTTGAACTTTTCTTTAAGTGCTTTGCAATTATTTGATATTCCTCAGCTAAGATTTCTTTGTTTAGCTCTGTACCTCAATTTTAATAGGGTTATTTGATTCTCCAGAGTTTTTCTTGAGTTCTTTGAATATATTGGGAATAGGATTGATGAATACATTTCCCAATCTGTTGGTTGCAATTTTGTCCTATTGACATTTTGTAGTTTATCTTACAAAAAAATTGCAATTTTATGAGGACTCCTTTGTCAATTCTTGATCTTAGAGCATAAGTCATTGGTGTTTTGTTCAGGAAAATTTCCCCTGTGCCTATGTGTTTGAGGCTCTTCCCCACTTTTTCTTCTATTAGTTTCAGTGTATATGGTTTTAAGTGGAGGTCCTTGACCCACTTGGATTTGACCTTTGTACAAGGTGATAAGGATGAATCAATTTGCAATCTACATGTAGACCACAAGTAGATCTAGCACCATTTGTTGAAAATGCTATCTATTTTCCATTGGATGGTTTTAGCTCCTTTGTCAAAGATCAAGTGACCACAGGTGTATGGGTTCATTTTTGGGTCTTCAATTCTATTTCATTGATCTATCTGCCTGTCTCTATACCAAAACCATACAGTTTTTATCACTCATTGTAATACTGCTTGAGTTTAGGGATGGTGATTCCCCCAGATGTACTTTTATTGTTGAGAGTAGTTTTCAGTATCTGGGTTTTCTTTTTTCTTTTTTCTTTTCTTTTCTTTTGTTTTTCCAAGTGAATTTGCAAATTTCTCTTTCTAACTCTAGGAAGAATTGAATTGGAATTTTGATGGGGATTGCGTTGAATCTGTAGATTGCTTTTGGCAAGATGGCCATTTTTACTATATTAATTCTGCCAATCCATTAGCATGGGAGACCTTTTCATCTTCTGAGATCTTCTTCAATTTCTTTCCACAGAGACATGGGGTTCTTGTCATACAGATATTACACTTGCTTGACTAGAGTCATGCTAAAGTACTTTATAGTACTTGGGACTATTATGAAAGGTATCCTGTCCCTAATTTCTTTCTCAGCCAGTTTGTCCTTTGAGTAGAAGAAGGCTATTGATTTGTTTGAGTTAATTTTATATCCAGACAATTTGCTGAAGTAGTTTATCTAGTTTAAAAGATCTCTGGTGAAATTTTTGAGATCACTTAAGTATTTTATCATATCATTTGCAAATAGTGATATTTGGACTTTTTCCTATCCAATATATATCCCTTTGACCTTGTTTTGTTGTCAAATTGCTCTGGTTAGGATTTTGAATACTATATTGAATAGGTTGGTAGAGAGTGGCAGCCTTGTCTAGTTCCCGATTTTATTGGGATTGCTTCAAGTTTCTCTCTTAGTTTGCTGTTGGCTAACTACTGTTTATTTTTACTGTATATTGCTTTTACTATATTAGGTATGGGCCTTTAATTCCTGATCCTACCAAGACTTTTATCATGGAGTGTTAAATTTTATCTAATGCTTTTTCAGCATTTAATGAGATGATCATGTGGTTTTTTTTCCTTTGTGTTTGCTTATGTAGTAGATTACATGCATGGATTTCTGTTTCTACTGAACCATCCCTGCATTCCTGGGATAAATCCTACTTGATCATGTTGGATCATTTTAATGTGTTCTTGGGTTTGGATTGTGAGAATTTTATTGAGTGTTTTTGCATCCATATTCACAAAGGAAATTGGTCTGAAGTTCGCTTTCTTTATTGGGTCTTTGTGTGGTTCAGGTATCAGTGTACTTGTGGCTTCATAGACCATATTGGGTAGTGTGCCTTCTTTTTCTATTTTGTGGAAAAGTTGAAGAGTATTGGTATTAGGTTTTCTTTGAAGATTTGATAGAATTCTGTACTAAACCCATCTGGTCCTGGGCTTTTTTTTTTCTTGGGGGACTTTTAATGACTGCTCCTATTTCTTTAGAGGTTATGGGACTATTTAGATGGTTTATCAAATTTTGATTTAACTTTGACACCTGGAATTGGTCTAAAAAATTGTCAATTTAGTCTAGATTTTCCAGTTTTGTTGAGTATAGGCTTTTGTAGGAGGATCTGATAATTTTTTGAATTTCCTCAGTTTCTGTGGTTATGTCTACCTTTTCATTTCTGATTTTGTTTATTTGGATATGGTCTCTGTGCCCTCTATTTAGTCTGGCTAAGAGTTTATCTATCTTGTTGATTTTCTCAAAGAATCAGCTCCTGATTTTGTTGATTCTTTGTATATTTCTTTTTGTTTCTACTTGGTTAATTTCAGCCCTGAGTTTGATTATTTCCTGCCTCCTACTCCTCTTGGGTGTATTTGCTTCTTTTTGTTCTAGAGTTTTTAGTTGTGTTGCGAAGATGCTAGTACATTCTCTTTCCAATTTCTTCTTAGAGTCATCCAGAGCTGTGAATTTTCCTCTTACCACTGTTTTCATTATGTCCCATAAGTTTGAGTACATTGTGCCTTCATTTTCATTAAATTCTGAAAAGACTTTAATTTCTTTATTTCTTCCTTGTCCAAGTTATAATTGAGTAGAAGCTTCCATATGTGCATGCTTTCTGTTTTATTGTTGTTATTGTTGCTGTCATTGAAGATCAGCCTTAGTCCATGGTGATCTGATAGGATGCATGGGATTATCTTAATCTTGTATCTGCTGAGGACTGTTTTATGACTGGTTATGTACTCAATTTTGGAAGAGGTACCAAGGTGCTGAGAAGAAAGTATATTCTTTTGTGGATATCTGTTATGTCCATTTGGTTCATAACTTCTGTTGTTTCACTGTGTCTCTATTTAGTTTCTGTTTCCATGATCTGTCCATTGATGATAGTGGAGTGTTGAAGTCTCCCACCATTATTGTGTGAAGTGCAATGTGTGCTTTGAGCTTTAGTAAAGTTTCTTTTATGAATGTGTTTGTCCTTGCATTTGGAACATAGATGTTCAGAATTGAGACTTTATCTTGGTAGATTTTTCCTTTGATGATCATGAAGTGTCCTTCCTTATCTCTTTTGACAACTTTTGATTGAAAGTCGATTTTATTTCATATTAGAATGGCTTCTCCAGCTTGTTTCTTGGGACCTTTTGCTTAAAAAATTGTTTTCCAGCCTTTTACTCTGAGGTAGTATCTGTCTTTGTCATTGAGGTGCATTTCCAGTATGCAGCAAAATGCTGGGCCCTCTCTACATAGAACACGTGAGAGTCTTTCTTCTATCCCTTGTATTCTGTTTGTGATGTTTGTGTCTATAACTCCTGCTCTCTTTCCTAGGGTTTCCATCTCCAGTGTTGTCTCCCTTTGTGTTTTCTTTACTGTTTCCATTTCCATTTTTAGATCCTAGATGGTTTTCTTCAATTCTTTCACCTGTTTGGTTATATTTTCCTGTTGTTTTATAAGAGTATTTTTTGTGTTTCCCCTTTACCTGTGTTCTTCTGTATTTCTCTAAGGGAGTTTTTTATCTTCTTCCTAAAGTCCTCTATCATCATCATGAGATGTGAATTTAAATCGAATCTTGCTTTTCCCTTTTCACAGGGTATCTAGGACTTGCTGTTATGGGAGAACTGGGTTCTGATGATGTCACATAGCCTTGGTTTCTGTTGCTTATGTTCTTGCACTTGCCTCTCTGCCATCTGGTACTTTGGTTCTACTTGTCTGAGCTGTCTCTTACTGGAGCCTGTCCCTCCTGTGATCCTGTTTGTGTCAGTACTTTTCACTGTCTATCTGTGATTCTGGGATCCTGGGATCCTGAGATCCCAGGTGTGTCAGAACTCCTGGGAGTCAAGCTTTCTCTGGGTGTTACAGGAGTGAGTTGGGAGCCAGAGCCCTGGGTTGGCTCTGGGCATAGGTGCAAACTTGAAGGAACTCATTACTCTGGCTGGGTGGGCATTTGTGTTTCTCTGGTTCCTGTCGGGGTTCCAGTTATGCTGGGCATTGGGAAAGATGCTGTAGCCTCATCTGTGTCAGAGCTCCAGTGCTCCTGGTGTGTCTGATCTCCTGAGAGTCATGCTACCTGTGTGATGCTGTGGTGCTGTGATACTGGGCGCTTCATAGCACCTGGGAGTTGGGTGTCCATCTAGGTTTTGTAAGAGTCATGCAGAGCCAGCACACCAGGTCTGCTCTAGTTGCAGTTCCAGACCGGAAGAAACCCGTACTACTGGCTGGATGGGGGTTCCTGCGTCCCTGGATCCTGGGAGACCCAGTTACTCTGGATGTTGGGGTAGATGTTTTGGTCTTTCCTGTGATTCTGGGTGTTTCACCTGGGTGTCAGGATCCTTCTGGGTGTGGTAGGAATAGGAGCAGAACCAGTGCCCGGATCTGCTTGGGTTTAGGTTCAAACTGTAATCCTGGGTATGTTAGAGCATCTTGGAGTAGAGATTCCTCTGAGTGTTGTGGGATTGGGTGCTGAGCCAGTGCACATGTTCTGCTTAGTGTATAGGTAAAGACTGGAAGGAACCCGTGCCACTGACTTGATAGGGGTTCCTATGTCCTGGATCCTGGGGGACCCTGTTATTCTGGTATACATTAACTTCTAAATACAAAAAACAGTAAATAATGGGAGAGGGGGTTTCTGATGGGGAAACTGGGAAAAGGGATAACATTTGAAATGTAAATAAAACATCCAATAGAGATTAAAAAAATTGAGTACAAAGCAAAATATGCAGTTTGGTTGGAAAAAGACAGGCCTTGAGTTTTGGATAACTTTGTGCAAAGCTATCGTCATTCTACTTCTATTTCTTGTTCCTATTTTCATCCTTATGTAATTCTAAAACTATTAAATGCCCAGTTAATTTGAACTGAGTGGAGAACATCCAAGATGTGTGATATCAACTTGATCGTAGTGCATTTTGTGAAAATTCCTCAGACTTCCATTCTAGTTTTCTGTCTCTCTACAACCTCTTCCTCAAAAGATAAGGGAGAATTTCCTTTTTAGACAATCAGATAAAGAACCTGGGAATATTATCTTCTGCAATTCCCATCACACCCCTTTAATCACTCTTGTGTCAGAAGTTTATGTCTTGTCCATAGTAGATACCTAGACTTCTAGGGAAAAGTTTATCCTTGTGTAGCTAACTCTTGGGCTGAGGAAAGTTAGCAGGCATCTACTAATTCAAAAGTCCATTGTCTCACTTTTTAGCAAAATGTCTGAATAGCTAGATGTAGAGATTGTAGTTTTAATTTTAAAAGTGTGGGTTTGTATGAAGCTAATGCGCTTGTGAGTATGGCTGCCAAAAGATCCAGAAAAGAGACATTGGATGTCCTGGAGATGGAGTTACAGGTGGTTGTCAGCTACCTGATATCACAGCTGGTAACTAAACTTCGGTTCTGTGTGGTATTCACTCACAATGTGAACTACTGAGCCATCTCTCTAGTCCTAAAGATGGTATTTATCTTTCTGTTTTATGCGTATGCCTCACTTGTTTCAGAACACAGAAAGGGAATGGAAGGAAGTATTGGCCTTCTACACTCAAATGGCTTACAGGATATAAAAATTCTATAGAAACTGTTCGGTTGCTTGATGGTATACAAGAAGCTGGTCTTAGATTCTTTTTATGATGAAAACATACAGCTCTATTTACCCATAACAACTCTGAGACATGGCCAACTAGTAAAATGAAACTTATGCAATAAACTAGATGAAGAAATAGGTCCGTGATTGCATATTAATGGCTCTTAAACTGTAGCACATAACAGTGTCTCCTGGAGGCCATGTTAAAACATGGGCTAATGAGCTGGACTAGCAGAGTGTCTGACTTAAAAGCATAGAAACAACAACAACAACAACAACAAAAAAAACACGATATACGTATGTTTTTACCAGTTCTTAGGTATAGTAGAGATTCTGGTCCAAGGATGTCCACATGAAAGCTATGTGCAGAGTGATGATTCTTGTACCTGGTGACTTCTTTACATATATATCCAGAGTTTCTATAGAAGTAGCAATGATGGGGTCTTTTTTTCCAGACAAATATTTTGACTGATCAGGAGCTCTATATACTATATATCTATCTCTGTCTCTATGTCCATCTCTATCTCTATTCTATATCTATATATCTAATCATCTATATCTAATCTATCTATCTATCTATCTATCTATCTATCTATCTATCTATCTATCTATCTAATCTATACTTCTGAACGAAGAGTCTGGACTTCTCTTGCTACTTGTGTATTTTCCCAGTATTGAGCCGCAGCCATAGTTGAACACACATAAGAAAAGTCTAAAATGACTTGTTAAACTGTAACTGCCAGCAGGTTCCAAGGATGAATGCTATCACCTGTTAGGTCTTCTACTTAGGCTACAAGCTGCCAGATGATCTTGATGTTAATCCTATCTGATTAAAGGTACCAACAGCAGGTAGTTTTGATTCCCTATAGACTCTTCATTTCTACTCTCTGCTGAGAGAAAGTAGGACAGAAATCATTGCTCATTAAAATCTGGGTGAATGTGTTGTGAAAAAAAAATCACACATAGATTATTAGACTGAAGTGATTATACAATTGCCTAAAGTCACATAGCTCATCAATACAGTCTTATAAAACTCTGAATTTTACTTCAGATTCTTCTATTTGAGCCTTGACTCAGTTTCCTCTTATTATACATTTAAAAGACTCACATTTTATATATGCACTTCTAACATACATATTTGGCCAGGAGATAGAAGTTCAAGATAGGCAAACATTTCTTCATTGTGGTTTGTTATCTAAAAGGAAAGCAGAGATGAACACATATATAAAAGTATAACAGAAAGAGGCATGGGTCCCTGAAATAGAGCTAGTTGGTAGAAGCACAAACTGCTAATATGAGGGTAAGAGAGACTTTGTATGAATACCCCATAAGGATTGCTCCAAATAACCCCAGAATTCCATATAGTGTTTGATGCAGCAACATTCTATAAGTTACACTATTATACTTTATAATTGTGAGATGTCTTCACTTTCACCATGCATCCATTACCTGAACTTTTTACATAAAAGTGTTTTAATTGCTTTCAATCAAAGCAAGCAAGGATATGAAGGGAATACAAAGCCCTTAGAATGAGCCCTCAGATTTTCAAAAATAGAAAGGTGCCTGCAGGCACTCACACTGTTATGAAACCACATTTTTGTCTGTATGTGCTAAGAATAGTTTGTCAATTGAAGGGACAATTTGTTGCCCTCATGCACAAATCAACTCCAGAAAGTTGAGCATAAATAAACTCCAAAGTGTAAGGCAATTGCAACTATTTACATCAAGGTAAAACAGATGCAGATCTTGAGAAGATTTGAGTTTATGTCAATCATTAGGTTATTTTGTTGAAAATACCCCAATATTATCACCTGCATTGAGGACACTTGAGTCATTACACTGATGTATGATGACGATAATGTCATAACCAACAGTAACATAAGACAATCAAGAATAAATCCAGAGCAGTAACATATATTTATAGTTTTCTTTATTTGGTTAAGTGTTATCACTTGTACTCAGAATGCTAAGAATATTGTTGCAACCCTGAATCATTCTTATATTTCTGTACTGCCTTTAGGCAGGGACATACTGGAAACACTTAAGAAAAATTACTCTGCATATTTGCTGAAACACTGTTAAATAGAATATTTTTTAGCTTAACTGACTACATCAGAAATCTGAGCTTATTTTTCTCTTTAGAAAAGACCTTATATTTGATAGTTCAACAGGGTTTTTATCACACACACACACACACACACACACGGTCCACTACAGTTTGTTCTACTTGAAAAGTATCTTGAGAAGTCATTCAGGTTGGACATGAAGCCTTTTGCATACTATGATAATGCTCTACCCTGAGTTACTTCCTTATCAGTCATAACTTTAACTCTATGGCTACCTAAGCGTTTTATAACTGCAACACTATTGGCTTTTTGGAATTGGACACATCTTAACTAACTTTAGTCTACTCTCTGTTTTGCAAGAATTTCATAACATCCCGGTTCCCCACTCAATACAAGCCATGCATTTATGGCAAATGACATAAGCATCAAGATAACACCAAACGGCTTGCAGCTAAATGACTTACGTGGGGAGCCACTGGTTTGTAGTCTTCAAGCTCTTCTTGAATTCAAGTAAATCTGGTGATTATTTAATTAGTAAAATTGTGTAGGTTCTGAGTGCCTCATATGAGAAACCCTGACTCTTGCTATATTTCTGGTCGCTAAGCTTCTTTCTGTCTCACACTGCAGTTACACCTGGGAATGCTTTCTCTCCTTCTAAATGACAAATCACAAGGTTTATTCAAGATAGTAAGCTGGAAGAGTTAATGGATACAAGAAATGTAAAAGAGAAGATGTTAATGAACAGAAAAATTTAAATAAAGCATTTCCATCATTTTATCTGGTGATTCCTATATTAGATGTTGAATGTATATGGTTAATAGTTAAACTAACAATCAAAGAGCTTCTACGTTTGGAAGTCTCCAGTATATGGGGATAAGAGAACTGAAAAAATATAGAAGAAAACTGAAAATGCTCTGAACCTCTGCAAACTCTAGAACAGGACAATAGAGCTAAAGAATGGGGTGAAGAATGATATACATAAACTATTTCATGTTATTTCAGAGGCTTGCTACTTTAGTAGTGGGCAAAGGAAAATCCACAGCGAATCTTCTAAGAATCTGTTCATGGTTTCTGTGGTAATAGCCCCCAAAAGCTCATATGTCTGAACTCTGAGTCTCCAGACAGTTGTGTTGTTTGGGGAAGTTGTGGAACCTTCAAGAGGTTTAGCCTAGCTGTTAGAAATATGCCATTGGGAGCACACCTGGGGTGATAATTATTACCCACTGTGCCTTCCTACCATGACACGCCTTACCCTCTCAAACTACAGACCAAAATAAATTCTTCCTTCATTCAGTTGTTCTCTCTGACAAACAATGATGAGGTGATGAGGAAAGCCAAATAATATTTAAAATTGGTACTATAGGTGGAACTGTTGTAATCAACCTGACCTGTGGTTCGTAGACATTTGAAACTAGATTGTGTGAGGAACTTGCACAATATGGGCTCAGGAAGCCCTACAACAAAATGTGTCAGTAAACTATTCTGGTAGGAGTGAGGATAACAATGATGCCTGTAGATGTACGCACAGGAAAGATGGCATGTACCAGGTTTCAGAAGTGAGTGAAGAGTGGATCTGAAAATGCCCAAGAAGCCATTGGAGTTACATTTTGTGAAAGACTATGTTCTGCCCAAGACTTCAAAAAGAAAAAAACCCTAACAACGTCTTAATTTATGTGTCATAGAAAATTTCTAGACAAAATAACATCCACAGAAAGGCATATACACTACTCACTGCTCTTAGTAAGGTTCAGGAAGGGTGAAGGAAGAAGAGAGGAAGAAGAAAATGGAGAAGGAGATGGAGGGAGAGAGAGGGGGGATGGGATAATCAAAGAAGTAGAATATGTGCAACATAAAGTTATAGACAGGATGTATGTGAACAAACAGTTATAATTGTTAAAGAGATGAGTGTCATTATCCTGAAAGAGTAGACTTTTCAGTATAATAGGAGAGAGTTTGGAGGCTAGAAGTCTTTCTTCAAGAACCCTGGAGTACAGTAATGGAAATCTGTTGGAAGAATATTCATTTTAAGATGTGTCCAGTATTCTGTACGGGGATAATGACTTAAACAGAATGATTTCTTTATTTTCAGCTGTGATATATCTACCAAGAAAAGTCACTAGCATAAGTAGTGTCAGCTCCAAAATAGGCTGTAGATACTGCAACTAGCTGAGCTGGAAGGATGGGGCTGTTTAAGCACACTGGAAACCAGATGATACCAAGAACTTGAAATAGTAGATGTGGAACTACGGCAAGTAGTGTTTGTCCAGAAAAGCTTGACTCTTGCTTTGGTCCCATCTTTATTATGACTCTGAGAAATGTCTCACAGTTTCATGTAGTATTTGAGCACTCAGTCCCCAGCTCCCAACACTGTTTGAAAAGGTTATACAAACTTTAGGAGATGGAGGTTTGATGGAGGTAAAACAGCATACTTCACTGTAGATAGGCTTTGAGGTTTTGTAGTTTGGCCCCAATTCATTCATATTCTCTCTCTCTCTCTCTCTCTCTCTCTCTCTCTCTCTCTCTCTCTCTCTCTCTCTCTCTCTCTCCTTTCTATGTGATCAGCTAACTTCCTGCTTCTGCTTCCATAATTTCCCCAAGTTCTCTATGCCTCCCCTGCCACAGTGAACTCTGTCTGGAGCCATAAGCTAATTTTTTTTATTGGATGTTTTTTATTTACATTTCAAATGTTATTACCTTTTCCAGTTTCCTGTTCCCACCCCCCCTATACCATCCCCCTCCCCTTCTTCTATAAGGGTGTTCCCTCTACCTAGTCACCCCCACTTCCAGCCTCCCACCTGGAAATTCCCTTACACTGGGGGGGTCCAGCCTTGGCAGGACCAAGGGCTTCTCCTCCCATTGGTGCCCAAAAAGGCCATCCTTTGCTACATATGCAGCTGGAGCCATGGGTCTGTCCATGTGTAGTCTTTGGGTAGTGGTTTAATCCCTGGGAGCTCTGGTTGGTTGGTATTGATTGTTCTCATAGGGTTACAAGTCCCTTCAGCTCCTTCAATCCCTTTTCTAATTCCTCCAATGGGGACCCCATTCTCAATTTAATAGTTTGCTGCTAGCGTTCACCTCTGTATTTGTCATGCTCTGCTTGAGCCTCTCAGGAGACAGCTATAGCAGGCTCTTGTCATCATGCACTTCTTGGCTTCATCAATATTGTTTAGTTTGGTGTCTGTATATATAGGGACTGGATCCCGAGGTAGAGCAGGCTCTGAAGGGCCATTCCTTCAGTCTCTGCTCCAAATTTTGTCTCCATATCCCTTGCTATGAGGATTTTTGTTCCCCCTTTTAAGGTGGACTGAAGTATCTGCTCTTCGATTGTCCTTCTTCTTGAGCTTCATGTGGTCTGTGGATTATATCTTGGGTAAATCGAGCTTTTGGGCTACTATCCACTTAACAGTGAGTACATACCATGTATGTTTTTTTATGATTGTGTTACCTCACTCAGGATGATATGTTATAGTTCCATCCACTTGTCTATGAATTTCATGATGGCATTGTTTTTGATAGCTGAATAATATTCCATTGTGTAGATGTACCACATTTTCTGTATCCATTCCTCTGTTGAAGGGTATCTGGGTTCTTTCCAGCTTCTGTATATTATAAATAAGGCTGCTATGAACATAGTGGAGCATGTGTCTTTGTTGTATGTTGGAGCATCATTTGGGTATATGCCCAGGAGTGGTATAGCTGGGTCCTAAGGTAGTGCAATATCCAATTTCCAGAGGAATCTTCAGACTGATTTCCAGAGTGATTGTACCAGCTTTCAATCCCACTAACAGTGGAGGAGTGTGCCTCCTTCTCCACATTTTGGCCAGCATCTGTCATCACTCTAGTTTTTTATTTTAGTCATTCTGACTGGTGTGAGGTAGAATCTCAGGGTTGTTTTGATTTGCATTTTCCTGGTGACTAAGGATATTGAACATTTCTTTAGGTACTTCTCAGCCAGTTGATAGTCCTTAGCTGAGAATTCTTTGTTTAGATTTGTACTCCATTTTTAATAGGGTTATTTGATTCTCTAGAGTCTAACTTCTTGAGTTCTTTGTGTATACAGGATATTAGCCCTTTATCAGATGTAGGATTGGGAAATATCTTTTCCCACTCTGTTGGTTGCTGTTTGTCCTAATGACAGTGTCCTTTGCCTTATAGAAGCTTTGCAGTTTTATGAGGTCCCATTTGTTGATTCTTGATCTTAGAGCATAAGCCATTGGTGTTTTGTTTAGGAAATGTTTCCCAGTGCCCATGTGTTTGAGGTTCTTCCTGCCATAAGCTAAAATCAACTCCTTGTCTTTAATTTGATTTTCTTAGGGGTGTTCTACCACAGGAATAGAATGGAAACCGTAAGATTCTCTATCATTCTATGCAATTGTATATTAAAAATATGCAGTTTGTGTTTTGATTTATGAAGGGCTCACAATTAATGTCTCAGAAGAGACCTTATGGAGTAATTTTGAAGTATTGCTAAGTGTGTGGGAACATCTGAAGTTTGAATGTATACAGTATTATGAAATGGATATGAATTTAGTAAGAATGGGGCAGAATATTGTGATTTGACTGTCAAATGTTTTCCAAATGTTCTTGTGTTTGTACACTTTGGTTTCAAGCTAACAATACATTTGTGGAACCTTTTAAGAGGCAAGACCTACATGTCTGAAAGCCCACAGGGAATAAATTGGTCAGATGTTATTATAGCCAGCCCCTCTTGTCCTTATAACTATCTCTTGGTTGGCTTCATGCAACAAGCAACACCATGAATGGGGGCCACAGCTCTCATGTATTCCCCTCTCTGATTAACTGTGCCCTTTCAAACTAAGAGCCAAAATAAATCTTTCCTCTCTTAATATTAATCCAGTATTTTGTTAAAAGCAACAAAGAAAGCTAACTAATTCAGTGTCTACAATAGATCTTAAAGATGAGGAATGTAGGAGTGGCTTAGTGCCAGGAAAGACGAGGTATCAGATATGTGCACAGAGACTGGAGGGAATGTTGTACAAACCAACAGCATCTCTCCTGGTAGGTCTCTCATGGGGCAGTACTAATACCATAGAACATCTTTTTTGAACTTGTTTTTTACATGACATTGTTCAGGAAATAACTTCAAAACTGCTTCTTGTGTAAGGTAAGTGTAAAGTGTAAAACAGCCCTAATCCCAATATTGTTCACATTTCCCATAATTACATATTTCACTATCCATTTTTATATAGAGAAGTAACATTTGTTTTGGTATGGTTTGGATTGGCTTGGTTTTTCGAGATAGGGTTTCATTATGTACTTTTGGCTCTCTTGGAACTAGCCCTATAGATCAGCCTGGCCTCAAACTCAAAGAGATTCACCTGCTTCTGCCTCACAAGTTCTGGGATTAAAGGTATACATCACACTGCTCAGCCCAAAGTAACAGTTTTTATCTGCCCTTATATTTTTAATTCTGCAATTTTGCAATTTTTGTTGAGTTAATAAATTTGACTTCTGTTCTATGTGATGAAAATTTTATGATAATATACTAGCTACTATTTTACCTCTAATTAAATGTTAAATTTTCACTAAAATAAAAGGGAAGAAGAGAAACGGAAATTGTTAGTTGGAAAGGAAAATTATTTGGAGGGGAAAATAGGGACTTCTAATATACAGTAGGTCTAAGATTTGGGAACAATTGAGAAGAGAAGATGAATCATGGTTTAAATTTATGTCTAAGACATCAAAAGAAGTCCACTTCAAATGTAAAGAATTAAAACACTTATTATATTTTAAGTGCTTTCCTAATATTCAAATTAAGTCCATCATAGTGTAATCTCTCCTTTGACTTCCTGCATTACTCACTGACTCTTAAGTAGGCTTGTCTAGACATGTTATAGCATCTGTACTGTGCTAGACGTGTATTACAAATGCTTGAGTGGCATAAAACATAAAGGAGGAAAATGTATATTTATTTTAGATATCTTTATATATTTTGTTATTTATGACATTACTAAATTATATATTCTACTTTCAAAAGCAGATACTAGACAACATTTTAGGCATTTATTATATTGTCCTACAGAAACTATGCTTTCATAGGCATACACTGCTTCATTTTCTTGATGGTGTCATATTTTGAGACTCCTTTATGATAGTAGTCACAGCTAGCAATAAATAATTAGTATTTATAGTCATCATTTTTCATTGCTAGATTTGGAATAGAAAGTATCGTGCTATGGCTCTTTTACCTTTTCTTTTCCCTTGTGGATAATTCTAAGCATTTTATTGCTGCATCTAGAAACAACATCAGAATCCTCTGAACAAGGTACTCTGGGTACCTTGAATCTCTCTAATGGTCAATTTTATGTATGATCCTGGCTCAGCAAAGGTATCAAGCTGTCCAATGTTACAATAAGTCTTGTTGTGAGGGTATTCTGATAATGGATTAGTATTTATATTAAATATTTTGTGTGAACAAGATTATTTTAGATAATCTGAAGATCCCAATCAATCAATTAAAGACATGAAGAAGAGGGTTGAGCTATTTCTAAAAAACAAAAATATCTGTACCATGTTTAATCTTGTTTTCAAGTCTTAAGGCCACATCTAAAAATGTGGTTGGTGTAATCTATGTGGTTGGTGTAGTCTATGTTCAAATAAGAGCAAGCTGGTTTTTGAGAAATAAACCAAGTCATATAAAGAATTGATAACAACAGTTGGGACGCTGCCCTCAAAATGATAGATGGTTGAATGGACAACTCACAAGACAGAAAATGGACAACTCACAAGAAAGAAAATGAACAACTTACAAGACAGAAATTTACAAAAGTGACTTCTATTACTAATTAACTTAGTCTGGTATTTGAAGATGTGGACTCTAGTTCTTTGTCAGGTCCCCCTGACTATTCTGGTTTCACACTCCTTTTCAGAAAGAAGGCTACATTATTAGCATCTGCTTGAGGGACAACCTCTTTCCTGAAGCCAAGTGCTTGTTTTTGTACTTCCTAAACAGTATGGCTAGAGTTCTTCAGCAAAGAGATGGCAGTTCACACTGTACAGATAATCAGAAATATTTGTCTTCAGCAAATGGCATTGCAATATTAGCCTAGTTCATTTTGAGTAATAATATTAAGAATTAATATAGTAGCAGAGACATTACTATCTTGTTTTCTAGGGAAAAGCAGATGAATGATAAAAGTTAGTTACTGTTAGAAAAAAAGCTGAATAGGATAAACTGGATCGTAAGGGTGATAATGACAAAGCATCTGCGCATGTGCGACATGGCGTAGCTTGTCATCAAGCTCAAAAGACAGTCATTGAGAAAAGTAGCCATGGGCACTGAGAAAGATGGCAGTAAGAGCTGACTGGCGGCTGATGCTCATAGATAAAATGGTGAGCGCTATCTTTCCTGTGAGAAAAAGGATACTGCTGGAAGAGTATCAACATTTTGGAGATACAATAAAAACAGAGGTAGCCCTTGCTTCCTCTGCTACACAAGACTATTATTAACCTTTTTCCATGCTTCCAGATGCAGAGAGTCCAAGTGCTTGGATGTTTTAAGATCAAGAATGATTTTCTTTTTTAAGGGGGGGGATTGGGGGGTTGGGAGGAGATGGTAATAACACAGTTGATTGTCCAACATGGCAAAATGTAAGCCTTGAAACCACCTGGTCTGGATATTTTTCAGTTAGAACAATGTTGGGATGCTTATGTGCAAAGAAAATGGAAATCAAATCTATGGGATCCAAAGAAAAATGCAATTTAGTTTTTGGTATGAATTCCAGCTGAAGCACTAGTTTTTAAAATATGTCTACTGGATAGTTCCTGCCATAGCTTAGAACTCTGATACTAGAATCATATAATGTCTTTTGAAGCTATGCTTCTTCTCCAAGCCCAATACTGCATTACTAAATGAGAAAAACCTCTTTGGTTTCTAGAATTCTTATTCAAGGCATTCTTTCTCCGAATTTTAGGCAGAGAATTATTTGAATATGTGGCCATGTAAAGCTTAAGACCAAATTAACATAGAAAATGTTTGGAGTCATTCGTGATTGAAAGGTTGGTTTCTTTAAAACCGAGTGTTGCCATTTTTCAGCTAAATTTGTAAATTTACACTCTTGATGGGAACTGGTCATCATTCTTGGCTTCAAAGATTGTTAATACCAGAGTCATCTATGAGGGAAAATTAGTGAGAGAAATAACATTCAGACTTTCACAAAAATGAGAGAAAATAATTAAAATAATATGAGATTTTTTTTCCTTAAAACTGAAAATTCATTATGTGGTTCAGGAATCTGCAGTGACCCACTATAGGCCTGGGCTTTCTGCATGCAGGGGATAAGACACAGGCAGAGAACCTGGCGTACACCCATGGAGGCCCAAACACTTGCCACTAAAGTCTTTGCAAGCCTATATGTTCCCTTAGTTGATTCTGTAGGCCGTGTTCTTCTTGTGTCCTCCATCCCCTCTTACTCCTACAGATTTTCTTTCCCCTCTTCCTTCAGGTAGAGGATTACCAGGGATTTCGTGGAGGGAGGGACCTCATGGAGACCTCCAATTTAGCCTAAACCATCTAAAGTATACCTCAAATAAAACTAATTTAACACATGAGTTATGAATCTATTTCTTGATTGTGTATTTTATTACTTTCTCTGGTTATTAATTAAACGTTTCAGGATATAGCAGTATGAGATCTAAAAAGAATCAAGTATCTCTTCTCTTTCATCTGTACAGGTACGGTCTTCGTGCATCACTACATCTGTGTAATAACACTAACAGGAGACATCTGACTTTAGCCACGTTGTGATAAAATTTTTGGTCATAGCCACACACTTGTGGGACCCATGTGCTTATTTCACGATTCATCACTTCATAAGCAGAAGCACAGTAAAAGATGACGTTTCTCTGCCTACCACTGTTTCATAAATTGATTCAAAAGTAAAGACACTCCAAATAAAACGTGCCCTGTAGACCATCAGTTCCTCCAGATGGCTATTCTGAGGGTTTTTTCAAGCAGAAAAATGAAATGTTCTCATAAAATATATACATTTTCCCTTTTCAGTCTGGATTCAGCTTAACTGCTGGAAGGAAATTGAGTTTTCAGAATGATTTGAGGATAAGGATGGAAATTTTCTGTCACATGGAGAACTCACCATCTGAGTCTCTGTTTAATATTCCATGGTGGACAATAAGCAGGCATTCATTCTCTGCTTTTCTAATGTGTGTTTTTGAAGGAGCTAGCATAGAGAGAGGATAGCAGTAGTTTTCTTGGATGGTATAATCAGCTTCATGTTTTTCACATTTTTTTTTAAAAAAGGATTTTTAGTTCCCCTTCAGAAGCTTTCTTTCCTTTTTTTTTTCTTTTTTAAACTTTCATTTCACTTGAGGCTGGGAGAATGACTTCTGTTTTTCTATGAAATAAGTTAGCCTCCATAAACCTCCGTGGTCGGGCCACAGTGGAAGTGGGTGTGTTTGTAATTTGACTCAGAGTATATGCTGACCAATTTAATTCTAAAAAATAACAAATACAAATCAAATATTTTAAAAAGGAGTACTGTAATGAATTATATGCTCTTGGAGGGCAGAGGTGATGTTCTTAGTCTTTATGTGTCTCATAATGATGTGTTAAAATGTAAAAGAAAATTTTGAATTAATCAAAATTAATTGTTTTTATTTAATCTTTTGTTAGTAGCAAGCCCAGGATAATTTGTAAATAATTATTACAGATCTCAATTATAAATACCTATGTGTATTTTATGTTGAATTAACTATACAATTAATTCAACACTTTCCTCTTGAATAAAATGCATATTTACATGTATATTGACTTGCTGGTCAATATCCCACTGAGTTAATTTCATATAAAAATGATAGCTACCATCTATTGATTGCTTAATTTGTACAGTTGCTGTGATAAGCACTTTAAAGTAATTATTCTAATTTTGCTGATGAGGAAATGGATTTTCTGTTAGAGAGGTTAACAAAATTTTCCATAGCTATACACTATTAAGTTGAAAAATCAAAACATTTGAATTTTTGTCTAGCATCTGCACTCTTTAAAACTGTTCTGGAAACCTTGAAGGATTCTTATAATTTAATTGAAAAATAGAAATGTAAACACTATTACAACAACAGTCTTCTTTTTAAAAAAGAATCATCTTCCTATCTTTCTTTTTTCTTTTTCAGTTTTCTTTTCTTTGTGTTTTTATTATTCATTCAAATGAATTTCTTTATTTTCTCCTGAGAACCAACAACCTTTGTAATACGGAAATTAGAATGATATAGCCGAACTTCTAAAGCCACTTTCAAGCAAGGATTTGTACATGTATTGTGCTTAGTAGCAATCTTAGTTATAACAACTTAACTCTTCTCTGGCTAAGAGTGTAGAAGAATAACTTAAAGGGCGGATGCATTCTTGTGTATGCAATAACAAATCTGTCTTGCTGATGCTCCAGTGTTGCTGAGACTAGAAAGCATTCACCTGAGTGACATTGGTAAGGCAGGGGGATTACCTGCTCTAGAAAGAGAAGCAGCAGTTGCTTGTTCTGTTGTGGGTGTCTTTCTGGAATGAGCATTCAGACAACAATGGGAGCAGAAGAGATGTAACGGACGGCTCCTGAAAGGCTTCAATGCCAGGTTCAGTTTCTATTCTCATTTTATACTCTAGTACCACAAGGTTGGATGAATAAGAGAGCAAGATTTTACAGACAGGGGTGTAGTGGTCAGCAGATTGTTAAGGGCAGCAGCTCATTGTTTTAGGTATTCCTCCAGGCAATTTTATTACAAGTAGGAAGTGACATCATACTTGGCAGATAGGCAACATAAGCAGTGGTTTACATAAGTAACTAAATAAATCTATAAATCAGAATCGAATTATGGGTCTTTCCTACATCATTTTACTTCTCTTCGCCTTCATAACACCCTATGAATTATCTTGAGAAATGGATTAATAATCCAGGCGCATTATATTGTACTCCATTGGTTCTTATTCGTACTTCTAGACTTAGCCCTTCTAAGTATCTTTTTGACATTTTGGAAATGTTATTCCTAACTGGTTAGCATAAAAAAGCATTCCTTTCATTTAATACCATGCATATGCCTTTCTTTTCAGTGGTAATAAAATTTAATTCTCTAGGATTTTTGGAGGACCATTGCTCTCAATGAATCTATTTCATTTTGAAGAGTGACTGTGTTCTCCTAAACAACAGTTAAACCTTTCTTGATCTAAGTGGAGAACAGATCACACTGAACTGCTTGAATGCCTATTGCAGCAGCAGCTGTGATCATGGACCCTGTCAGGTTAGTTCCAGGAGGACTGGCAAAAGGACAGAAGTTCTCTTATTTCTTGAATCTAAGGGATATAAGTATTGCTAGACCTTGTTTCCTGGGAGCACATCTAAGTTAGAGGACAAGAATACCAGTCCATAGTAATCTACATGATAGCAGGTGTAAATTACTCTTAGGGCAGACACAGTATGCACTATTAGAACTTCTGTTGTGTTCTTTTCACTAGTTTGGTACAGCCCTTTTCATTTCCTTCCCATTGGGATTTTCCTATGACTTGATCAGATGGCCCAACTAAACATGTTCCTTTCCTGTTATGAGCCAGGCTTTGGTTATCTATTTCCACTCAACTGTAAATAATCCACCTTACATGTCAGCATGTTCATCAGTCCCAACCTAGGTTAAGGAGCTCATGGTTGGTATTTGCTAGACCCAGCATTTTGAGAAGAAGAACTTTAGGACCAAATAGGTTGGCTTTGTCTTGTTTACGTTTGTCTTGTTTGTGAATCAATTCAGAGGTTGGTGTGGGAAGCCAGGTACCCTCATGTTGATGGGTATAATAACAAAGCACAGGATAAATAGGGGGTCTTTTTTATCATTGTGCCAAACCAATTCATCCAGAGGTCATGGCTTTTTCATACAGAGTTCTCTATAGTCAGTTTAAATATTATCCCTCCTAGGTTTTCTCACTTAAGGTCTGATTGGGTCTTAACTTTTTTCTCTGTGTGGGAGCTCCCTTCCAGACCCATTTTTGTAGTGAAGTCCGCCCAGGACCAGTATTACAGTAAGACCAATAGGTCCCCACACAATTGCTCTTTTGTCTTTGGGCACTTGTCTGTAGGCTGCTACTAGCTGAGGCATGTCCAAAAGGAATCATAAAGGCTTCGTTTTCTGGCTTGGACAGTTCCATCACAGCATTGTGAAGTTTAAGGGGCAATCTTGGCTGACCTATTTCCAAATATCAGCACCTGAAGAACATGAGGCAGAACCCCTCTTGGGGCTGGCAGTTAGTTATATTGATGGGTATCTAGGAATTTGAGTTTCCCTGGAACAAGATTGCCCTTGCTTTTATGTGTAATTTACCCAATGAAGTCTTAGAGGCTGAGTAGAGACTAGCTTCGATGCGAAACTGTGAGATCTGGAAGGACATCCTGAGGCAGAATAAGAGCTAAGCCATTGACTCCACTACAATATTGTTTCAGAGGTGGTCTAGTCCAGCTTCCTCTGACCATCCCTGGATGGGGTCAACAACAACCATGACTCCTACAACTTTAGAAGAGAGGGAGTGGTGGGGATCTGAAATCTCAATGTGGATGGAAGATTGGAGGTAGTTCCTTGTGTCCAAGTCCACAAGTTAATTCTCTGTGCAGGGAGGAAAAGCTTCACTCTGAGAAAAGTGTACATCATACCCAAGAAGTATCAGCACCTTCACCTAGGTGGGATGTCAGGAAAGTCCATGTCTGTGTTCAAATGACTAGGACCCATGCCTTTATGTCAGCACAGGACTTGGGTGCCTGCTTGAGAGTTTTTCAGGTACACTGCAGACGAGCTTCGCTAGCTTGTTGGGTCAGTACTGGTAATCTCAAAAATAGCAACTATATAGCAATTCTTGACTGTGTTGCTTCATGAGTTTGCTGGTCTACACTGTGAGCAATCAACTCTGGAATTATTTTTCTATCTGTGTAATCAGCCATTCCTCCTGATTTTCAGTAGCCCTGGGCACTTTTTCTTCCTACTGTTTTGGGTGAGGAAGCACAGGGAGCAGGAGGAGTTTAAACATGGCTCCTAGTGGACAATGGAGAGCCTGGCAGGGTTACATCATCCATCACCAGAGGGCAGCTTGTTTGGCTACCTGGTCTGCTAGTTGGTTTCCTGACTCACTCACTCGACCTTGACTCACTGAGGCAATGCACTTCTCCACAGACAGGGGCCCCAGACAGCTCCTAGCAGCTGGAGAACTGTGGCTGTTTCTAATTTCCATGCTCCTTGAAGAAATCAGTCCTATTTCTTTGTAGACTGCTGTTTTGGGTGTCTTGATGTGAAAGCCTCTTCCTCTGTTGTCGGCTGCAGCTCCCATCAGTGAAAGTCTATGAATCTGAACTGGGAAGCAACTAAGAAGGTGTCTTAGTTAGAAATTGTCTTAGGGTTTCTATTGCTGTGAAGAGACACCATGACCATGGCAACCCTTATAAAGAAAAACATTTAATTGGGAGTCACTTAGAGTTTCAAAGGTCTAGTCCATTATCATCCCGGTGGGAAACATAGCTGCATGCAGGCAGACATGGTGCTACAGAAGGAGCTGAAAGTTCTATATTTGGATCTGCAGGCAGAACAGTAAGAGATCGCCACACTAGGCCTAGATTGAGCATCTGAGATGTTAAAGCCCACTTCTATAGTGACACATGTCGAACAATGCCATACCTCCTAATGGTACTACTCCTTATGGGCCAAACATTCACACACATGAGTCTGTATGGGCCATTCCCATTCAAACCACCACAGAAGAAAATTTCGTTTATAATTTAAGGGATGTATATGGGAGGATTTAGGGCCCAGAAACATAGCTGTCATAGGTTCATGGGAGGGCCTGATGTTCCTCCCAGTGGTTCTTAGGAAAGGGCTCTTCCCCAGAATTAGGCCAATAAGAGCCTGGTGAGCATCCCCATGTAGTTGTTGAGCCTGGCAGAGCTGGTTGGCTTGCCTTGATTGGTGATCAGTTTTTCAAGGTTGATGTTATTGGAAGAACAAGATTGAGTGCTCTTATGACTTCCTCAAAATTTTGTGATGCTGACAATTGGACCTGGTAGGGAGGCTGCATCATGTCCAAAATTTCATCCTCTGGAGAAGCCGTGGGGGTACTTCTTTGGTGTCTGCAGGCTTAAACGTTTGTATAGCCACTATGGGCTAGGGATGAGAAGGTCTCTGAATCTGATACTGAAGCCATTCACAGGGTGTTGAGCCCAAAGACAACATAAATCAATATATGGGAGCTGATCTGTGTGCTTTCAAACAGAACTCTTAGATTCTGTTAATCAGAATCAGATCTAGATCTCTTTCAGGCAGCCATCTGACCTCAAAGAATCCAATCAATTTCACAGAGTGTTTAATTTGGGGGCTTCATCTTTATTCTGCAGTCAGTGGTAAACCCTTTTTTTAAAGTTGTCAGGTACGGTTTTCAGGATTGTGTGGGTCTCATATTGGGACTGTGCCGATCCCAAGATAAGAAAAATTCCCTAGCCAGGAGTTAAGAGACCTTAGCCTGGTATGGCATGTAGGGGGAGTGGAGAAGAACAGTTTTTCCCTCCAGCATGTGCCTACCTGTTTGATCACCTCACAGTGACTTAAGGGGTCCTACCTTAGTACCACACATACATTATCTTGCTCAGTCACTTGCTATTATGGAAGGTGAGTGATGATCAGATGAATTGATCTCCATGGAAGTACAGGTTGTGGCCCAGTCAGATCTTGCAGCAACAGAGATGTGGGACCAGTACAAGCATCCACAGATGTACTCACCATTCATTTAGGAGTTATACATTCCCATTTATTTCTTTGGAGGCCAATCTGTCCTTTCCTTGGAGACTAATGTCATCTGAATCTTCTTTTAAAGTTTCTGAAATAATTTCCTGTGGGATGATCAAGCTCACTCTAGCTCTTCCTATCTCTCCAGCGAGTCCTTCCCTGTTCTGTATGGCCAGCCTTGTTTCATCTTCTTCTACTCAGAGACTCTAGTCCTCTGCCTCACACTCTCCTTGGCTACTGGAAGGGGACCCCAGAATCTCATTTAAGGCATTGTTTCCCAGTTCTAGAGACCACTGAAGAATGGTCTGAGAGGCCCTGGAGCTGTAACCTCTCTCAGGAAAGGGATCATGGTGAAATAGATCTTGCTGGAGCCTCGAGAAATGTTGAAGGAATCTTCCTGAAATAAGCATTCAGACAACAATAAGAATGGAGGAAAGGACATATCAAAAAGTAGGCTGAAGCCAGGAATCTCCCGAAAGACTTTGGTCCTGGGCTCAGTTTGTGTTCTCATTTTCTACTCCAATACCATAAGGTTGTGTGGCCAAGCAAGGAAGATTTTACAAAATGGCTTGAGGTAGTCAGCAGGTTGTTAAGGTCAGTGATCCACTGTTTCAGCTATTTTTCCAAGTTGTTTTGTTCCAGATAACAAGTGATGTCATAAATGGAAAATAAAAAAGCAGTGCTTTAAGTAAATCCCTAAATAAGTCCATATTTAATAATTTGTCTTTTCAACCATATTCTACTTTAGTTTCTTTTACTACTCATGTGCCACTAACAGTTCCAAGCAAGACAATTTTGTATTATTCTAGAGGAACAAAACTTAAAGTATATATTTATATATAGCGATATGGTGTTTATTAGTGTAGCTTAAGGGTTGTGGTTCAACCCATTGTTGTAGTCCAACACTGGTGATGTTCCAAAAGAAAGTCCAAGAATTCAGTAATAGTTTAGTTGGGGAGCCTGGATGTCCCAGCTGGTCTTCAGTGTACATTTGAGTCCCAAAGAAATACCCCTCACCGAGATAAATTCCTGCATTCTTTTTATTCCATTTCCCTACTTCATGTTCTCTTTGTTTTTGGGCCATAACCCAAAGGATCCAAATTATACTACCTATAATTTCACATGTGGTTGGCCATCCAGTGGAGCAAATGTGACTTACCAGGGGCCACATCCTTAAAGAAAACATATTCTCCTGCCTCATCTGCCTTCAACTGTCACTAGCACTTCACAATTGGTGTTGGTGTCTCTTAGCTCCATGGTAGAACATTGTGTGCTTGCCTTTGTACAGGCATCCACAGCTGTTCTGATTTCATGGGTACATTGTTTTTGTTCATTTATAGAAGAGGATGTTTTTCCCCTGTCCTTTTCAACTTCCCCTTAAAATCTTTCTGTCCTGCTCTTCTGAGATGGGATATGCACCATCACAGATGGGATACATGTATATATCCACTGATGGCTGAAAAAGGCAGTACGCTAAGTAGCAACCTTTCATTTGTAAGATGTGGAATAAGGGATAAAATTTGAGTGACGAAGATAAGACAAGAAAATTATGAGGGACACTGAGAATACATTTAATATGGCCAATTTAACTTTAACACTAATCAAGATAATTTCATGTGTAATCACCTATGTAATCACTTATTTTTAGGTAAGTCAGTCCTTAAGATAAGATCTGTATGAATAGTTGGCAAAGTATATTTTTTCCAAATTTGTAGGCTAGTTTCTTTTCATTATTCTGATTGTTTCTTTAGCATGGAAATAGACAAAGAACTATGAAAATAAAGCAGACACATACAACACATACCCAAAAATATTTTTAAAAATTCAGTAATTCAGTAAATGGATTAATTGGGTAGACAGTTCTCAAGAGAAGAAATATGGACAGCCAATCCATATTTGAAAAGTGTGCAAATTTTTAACCATCACTGAAATACAAATTAAAACTGATTTGAGAATCTATCTCATTTCAGTTAGATTGACTATCATCAAGAAAAAGATGACAATAAATGTTGATGAATGTGTCATTCTTTTTTTTAAAGATTTTATTTATTTATTATATATAAGTACACACTGTAGCTGTCTTCAGACACACCAGAAGAGGGCATCAGATCTCTTTACAGATGGTTGTGAGCCACCATGTGGTTGCTGGGAATTGAACTCATAACCTCTGGAAGAGCAGTCTGGTGCTCTTAACCGCTGAGCCATCTCTCCAGCCCCCAATATGTGTCATTCTTATACAATATTAGAAGTAATTAATGTAGTGTAGTGTATGAAAAAACCTAGTTATATCACTTTTGGATAATGACCTGAAGGACTATAGGTTAGTATTCCACCAAGATATGTGTATACCATGTTGATTGTCATATAAGGCAATAGATAAGGAATAGAACCAGCCTGTGTGTTCAGCAACAAATGAAAAAAAAAGTTCAGTACATGCACACATTGGAATTTCATTCATTTGTAAAGAAATAAACAATTTTCAGAGAAATTAATGCAACTAGAAGTCTTTATGTTAAATGAAGTAAGCTATATTCACAGAGATGTTTCATTTCTTTTACTCATAAGTTAACTGTGACTTTAAGTGTGTATGTAAATGTGTGTGTGTGTGTGTGTGTGTGTTTCATATATATAATTCATGGAAGTAGAGAAGAGTCTAAAAGAAGGAAGGAAGAGATATTAAGGGAGTGGGATATGTGTGAAGGAAGTATAATGGATACATGTGATGTGTAAGAAGGAGGAAAGACTGTGTGGAAGGAGGACAGAGTAGGTGTGGTCATGTTGGAGGAAATGTGTCAGTATGGGGATGAACAATGAGACCTTTCTCCTGAACTTTCTAGAGTCAGTTTTCTCCCAAAGGCCTTCAGAGGAAGATATAAAGCTCTTAGTTCCTCCTGCACCATGCTGACTGGATGCTGCCGTGCTCCAGCCTTGATGATAATGGACTAAACCTCTGAGCCTGTCAACCAGCTCCAATCAAATGTTGTCCGTATGAAAGTTGCTTGGTCATAGTGTCTCTTCACAGCAGTAAAAACTTAACTAAGACGGGTGGGCTGGGCAAAGGAAGAGAAGGAGACATGTAAGTAAGAACAGAGTATAATAGCTTACGCATATGAAAATATCATAATGTAATCTATCACTTTGTTAGTAACTAAAACAATAATCAATACAAGATGAATCAATAAATGACACAATCCTGAAATTGCTTGTTGCCAAGACCCTTGACTTGAGTTCAATTCTTGGACTCCCATGGTGGAAGAATCAAACTAATTCCACAAAGTTTTTCTCTACCATCCGCATATATGCTGTGCATGCAAAGTAAGTAAATGTAAAAGAAAATATTTAAATGAAAGCAAGAGTCATTTATTTTCATATTTCTTGTCTCTTCAATTGAACATAGTAGGTATCAGTTATACATTTTAAATTTTTTATTGGACCTTTGAAGAATTTCATACAACATTATTTGATCCCTAACTCCTCCCAGATCTACCCCAAAATCCCAACCCATTTCAACTTTATTTTGTCTGTACTCTCTCAGATCTCGGCTCACCCAATAGAGCATGCATGCTTGACCTACCAGGGAACATACCCTTAAATATAACCTACCCATTTTCTTCAAGAAGCCACCACTACTCATAGCTCCTTAATCAGGGTTGGGGATGCTGAAACTCTTTTCCTTCTATGGTAATATATATTATTAATATTATGAAGTTCAGGTTTATTTGGGGGTAGTACTAAGAAATATTTAGGTGTCCCAATTTTTTATCATTTTACATATTTTCCATGTTTATAAAGCATATTTCCTGAGCACAGTATTTCTATAATTAACTAAGGTAGTTTACCGTTATGACTCTGTCCATGTTTCTTCTTTATGAAGTAAACAGATAGCTAGTGAAAACTTTAGTCAGATAATAAATCCAATATTTCAGAGACAAATTAAATACAGATTCTACCTATGTATCATAGGTATTCACTTTAATATTTTATTTTCTTTGACACCATACAAAGAAATGGTGGCATCGGAGAGAAATGTCTCTCATAAACTACTGTGGAGTTTACTCTCTTGGCTCTTTGTTTTGAGTGATTTGGTAATAACCATGAAAAGTGACATCCCTTAGTGGAATGGGTTTCAGGGTCTCAAAACCATAAGACTGGCAGCTTTGTTTGAATGTTGGAGCCACATGCAGTCTTACAACTTCCCAGGTTAGACCCAGTTAATAGCACTGCTTGGGAAGGTCATGGAAGCTTTAGGATATAGAGCCTCGCTACAGAAAGTACGCCTTGGGGGTGGGTTTTGAGGTTTTGCTGCCTAGTGCCATGTTGTTCTGTCTCTTGGTTCCAGCTGATAACATGTGAACAGCAAGCTTCCAACTCCCCTGTCTTCTCTGGTGTCACATCTGACCCACTAAGATGGGCTTATTTCCCTTTGGAATTGTAAGTTGAAAATACTCACATTCCATTTTTGTCATGATATTTTATTACAGCAACAGAAAAATAACTATTGCATTGCAGTAAAGGAAACTTCATTTTTAAAAATGATTTTTAAGTGCATCTGCAAAATTGCTCTATTATGACTACACATGCACACATGCCATGGTGCACATGTGTGGAAGTCAGAAGCTCTTGTTTCCATCATGGATTTTTTTATTGTTCACTGTAGTGCATAGTAGGCTAGATGGCTCATGAATTTCTGGCAATTCACCATTCTTCTGCCTCTCATCTTCCTATGGATGTTTGTTGCCACCTCTGGCTATAGAAGTGTTCTATGGATCTGAATTAATTGGCCTCACATATGTGTGACAACTGCTTTATCCATTAAACTATGTCCCCAGTCCTAAGAAGAGTTATTCAAATACTAGTTAAAATAGGGAAGAAGACTTTAAAGACTTTATCTGTACTAAGCTTTCTGTATAGGTTTTGAGTCTCTTTGGTGCCTACATATTTATATTTACTGTCTTAGGCAGTGTTTCTTTCTTTGTTTTTATTGAATATTTTATTTATTTAGAAATGTTATCCCCTTTCCCAGTTTCCCCTCTGCAAATCCCCTATACCATCCCACCCTCCCCCTGCTTTTATAAGAGTTTGTCCCCACCTACCTATTCTTACCTCACCACCCTGGCATTCCCCTGCAGCCTCTCCTCCCATTGATGTTAGATAAGGCCATCCTCTGCCACATATGTAGCTGGGGCCATGGATTCCCTCAATGTATACTCTTTGGTTAATAGCTTTGTCCCTGGGAACTCTGGGGGAGGGGTCTTGTTGGTTGATATTGTTATTCTTCCTATGGGGTTGCAAACCCTTCCAGCTCCTTCAGTCCTTTCCCTAATTCCTCCATTTCTATTGCAATGATGAAACACCACAACCAAAAGCAAATTGGGGAGGAAAGGGTATATTCTGCTTAGACTTACAGATCCATCATTGGAGGAAGACAGGACAGGAACTCAAGTAGGGCTGAAACTCAAGTAGGAGTTGATGAGGAAGCTATGGAGGGATTCAGCTTATCGAGGTAATCTTCTGCCTTACTCAACCTAACTTCTTATAAGACAGAGGACAACCAGTCTAGCGATGGTACCACATACAAATAGCGCCCCCCCCACACCCATAGATCACTAATTGAGAAAACGCCTTACATCTGGATCTCAACTGAGGCCCCTACCATTCTGATGGTTCTGGCTTGTGTCAACTTGACACATAAAGTCAGCCAATAATTTACTAGGACTTCTTGGTAAGTTTGTCTTGAGTAGCTTACTATACTATACAGTCTGTTTAAGTGACAGTAATACACATTTAACTCCCCTACTCTCCCTTAAAATTCTGGTGATTCTATGGGTGTTTTAAATCAACAACCAAAATTTTATAACCCTATTTTAATTTTAGTGTCGGCAAATAGCTTACTTGCTACTTTTAAAAATATTTACATGATATTTACATTACTTAATGAGTTCTTATTTACATTATTTAAATGATTATTGAATTATTTTAAAGTAAGTTCTATAAATAATGTATCTTTATATCATCATATTATACTGATAAGTTATTGGAGGAAGAAGAATTTAAACTTCCATTATTGTCCTCCTGATGAATGAGAGTACTTGTAATTTTAGAGACACTGTAATTTTTTTTTTAACTTGAGTATTTCTTATATACATTTCGAGTGTTATTCCCTTTCCCGGTTTCCGGGCAAACATCCCCCTCCCCCCTCCCCTTCCATATGGGTGTTCCCCTCCCAACCCTCCCCCCATTGCCGCCCTCCCCCCCATAGTCTAGTTCACTGGGGGTTCAGTCTTAGCAGGACCCAGGGCTTCCCCTTCCACTGGTGCTCTTACTAGGATATTCATTGCTACCAATGGGGTCAGAGTCCAGGGTCAGTCCATGTATAGTCTTTAGGTAGTGGCTTAGTCCCTGGAAGCTCTGGTTGCTTGACATTGTTGTACATATGGGGTCTCGAGCCCCTTCAAGCTCTTCCAGTTCTTTCTCTGATTCCTTCAACGGGGGACCTATTCTCAGTTCAGTGGTTTGCTGCTGGCATTCGCCTCTGTATTTGCTGTATTCTGGCTGTGTCTCTCAGGAGCGATCTACATCCGGCTCCTGTCGGTCTGCACTTCTTTGCTTCATCCATCTTGTCTAATTGGGTGGCTGTATATGTATGGGCCACCTGTGGGGCAGGCTCTGAATGGGTGTTCCTTCAGTCTCTGTTTTAATCTTTGCCTCTCCCTTCCCTGCCAAGGGTATTCTTTTTCCTCATTTAAAGAAGGAGTGAAGCATTCACATTTTGATCATCCGTCTTGAGTTTCATTTGTTCTAGGCATCTAGGGTAATTCAAGCATTTGGGCTAAAGCCACTTATCAATGAGTGCATACCATGTATGTCTTTCTGTGATTGGGTTAGCTCACCCAGGATGATATTTTCCAGTTCCAACCATTTGCCTACGAATTTCATAAACTCGTTGTTTTTGATAGCTGAGTAATATTCCATTGTGTAGATGTACCACATTTTCTGTATCCATTCCTCTGTTGAAGGGCATCTGGGTTCTTTCCAGTTTCTGGCTATTATAAATAAGGCTGCAATGAACATAGTGGAGCACGTGTCTCTTTTATATGTTGAGGCATCTTTTGGGTATATACCCAAGATAGGTATAGCTGGATCCTCAGGCAGTTCAATGTCCAATTTTCTGAGGAACCTCCAGACTGATTTCCAGAATGGTTGTACCAGTCTGCAATCCCACCAACAATGGAGGAGTGTTCCTCTTTCTCCACATCCTCGCCAGCATCTGCTGTCACCTGAGTTTTTGATCTTAGCCATTCTCACTGGCGTGAGGTGAAATCTCAGGGTTGTTTTGATTTGCATTTCCCTTATGACTAAAGATGTTGAACATTTCTTTAGGTGTTTCTCAGCCATTTGGCATTCCTCAGCTGTGAATTCTTTGTTTAGCTCTGAACCCCATTTTTAATAGGGTTATTTGTTTCCCTGCGGTCTAACTTCTTGAGTTCTTTGTATATTTTGGATATAAGGCCTCAATCTGTTGTAGGATTGGTAAAGATCTTTAGATCTTTTCCCAATCTGTTGGTTGCCGTTTTGTCCTAACCACAGTGTCCTTTGCCTTACAGAAGCTTTGCAGTTTTATGAGATCCCATTTGTCGATTCTTGATCTTAGAGCGTAAGCCATTGGTGTTTTGTTCAGGAAATTTTTTCCAGTGCCCATGTGTTCCAGATGCTTCCCTAGTTTTTCTTCTATTAGTTTGAGTGTGTCTGGTTTGATGTGGAGGTCCTTGATCCACTTGGCCTTAAGCTTTGTACAGGGTGATAAGCATGGATCGATCTGCATTCTTCTACATGTTGACCTCCAGTTGAACCAGCACCATTTGCTGAAAATGCTATCTTTTTTCCACTGGATGGTTTTGGCTCCTTTGTCAAAAATCAAGTGACCATAGGTGTGTGGGTTCATTTTTGGGTCTTCAATTCTATTCCATTGGTCTATCTGTCTGTCTCTGTACCAATACCATGCAGTTTTTATCACTATTGCTCTGTAATACTGCTTGAGTTCAGGGATAGTGATTCCCCCTGAAGTCTTTTTATTGTTGAGGATAGCTTTAGCTATCCTGGGTTTTTTGTTATTCCAGATGAATTTGCAAATTGTTCTGTCTAACTCTTTGAAGAATTGGATTGGTATTTTGATGGGGATTGCATTGAATCTGTAGATTGCTTTTGGTAAAATGGCCATTTTTACTATATTAATCCTGCCAATCCATGAGCATGGGAGATCTTTCCATCTTCTGAGGTCTTCTTCAATTTCTTTCCTCAGTGTCTTGAAGTTCTTATTGTACAGATCTTTTACTTGCTTGGTTAAAGTCACACCGAGGTACTTTATATTATTTGGGTCTATTATGAAGGGTGTCGTTTCCCTAATTTCTTTCTCGGCTTGTTTCTCTTTTGTATAGAGGAAGGCAACTGATTTATTTGAGTTAATTTTATACCCAGCCACTTTGCTGAAGTTGTTTATCAGCTTTAGTAGTTCTCTGGTGGAACTTTTGGGGTCACTTAAATATACTATCATATCATCTGCAAATAGTGATATTTTGACCTCTTCTTTTCCGATCTGTATCCCCTTCATCTCCTTTTGTTGTCTGATTGCTCTGGCTAGAACTTCAAGAACTATATTGAATAAGTAGGGAGAGAGTGGGCAGCCTTGTCTAGTCCCTGATTTTAGTGGGATTGCTTCAAGTTTCTCTCCATTTAGTTTAGTGTTAGCAACTGGTTTGCTGTATATGGCTTTTACTATGTTTAGGTATGGGCCTTGAATTCCTATTCTTTCCAGGACTTTTATCATGAAGGGGTGTTGAATTTTGTCAAATGCTTTCTCAGCATCTAATGAAATGATCATGTGGTTCTGTTCTTTCAGTTTGTTTATATAATGGATCACGTTGATGGTTTTCCGTATATTAAAACATCCCTGCATGCCTGGGATGAAGCCTACTTGATCATGGTGAATGATTGTTTTGATGGGCTCTTGAATTCGGTTTGCCAGAATTTTGTTGAGTATTTTTGCGTCGATATTCATAAGGGAAATTGGTCTGAAGTTCTCTTTCTTTCTTGGGTCTTTGTGTGGTTTAGGCATAAGAGTAATTGTGGCTTCATAGAAGGTATTCGGTAGCGCTCCATCTGTTTCAGTTTTGTGGAATAGTTTGGATAATATTGGTATGAGGTCTTCTATGAAGGTCTGATAGAATTCTGCACTAAACCCGTCTGGACCTGGGCTCTTTTTGGTTGGGAGACCTTTAATGACTGTTTCTATTTCCTTAGGAGTTTTGGGGTTGTTTAACTGGTTTATCTGTTCCTGATTTAACTTCGATACCTGGTATCTGTCTAGGAAATTTTCCATTTCCTGAAGATTTTCAAGTTTTGTTGAATATAGGTTTTTATAGTAAGATCTGATGATTTTTTGAATTTCCTCTGAATCTGTTGTTATGTCTCCCTTTTCATTTCTGATTTTGTTAATTTGGACGCACTCTCTGTGTCCTCTCGTTAGTCTGGCTAAGGGTTTATCTATCTTGTTGATTTTCTCAAAGAACCAACTTTTGGTTCTGTTGATTCTTTCTATGGTCCTTTTTGTTTCTACTTGGTTGATTTCAGCTCTGAGTTTGATTATTTCCTGCCTTCTACTCCTCCTGGGTGTATTTGCTTCTTTTTGTTCTAGAGCTTTTAGGTGTGCTGTCAAGCTGCTGACATATGCTCTTTCCTGTTTCTTTCTGCAGGCACTCATCGCTATGAGTTTTCCTCTTAGCACAGCTTTCATTGTGTCCCATAAGTTTGGGTATGTTGTACCTTCATTTTCATTAAATTCTAAAAATTTTTTAATTTCTTTCTTTATTTCTTCCTTGACCAGGTTATCATTGAGTAGAGATTTGTTCAATTTCCACAATGTGGGCATTCTTCCCTTATTGTTATTGAAGGCCAGTTTTAGGCTGTGGTGGTCCGATAGCACGCATGGGTTTATTTCTATCTTTCTGTACCTGTTGAGGCCCATTTTTTGAACAATTATATGGTCAATTTTGGAGAAAGTACCATGCGGAGCTGAGAAGAAGGTATATCCTTTTGCTTTAGGATAGAATGTTCTATAAATATCCGTTAAGTCCATTTGGCTCATGACTTCTCTTAGTCTGTCGACATCACTGTTTTATTTCTGTTTCCATGATCTGTCCATTGATGAGAGTGGGGTGTTGAAATCTCCCACTATTATTGTGTGAGGTGCAATGTGTGTTTTGAGCTTCAGTAAGGTTTCTTTTTTTTTTTTTTTGTTAAAAAAAAAAAAGACACATTTATTCAGCGTCATGATCAGACTTTTACATTTAGCAATCAACAGCATGGGTGAAAAAGGTCTACAGTAAAACCCTTCGTTGGAATGCTTTACACTTTCCACAGAACAGAAACTAAAATAACCTGTTATACAATTAGTCACAGATACAGTCCTGGAGTTTTTGCCCACACACATGAGTATTGTCTAAAACATGTCTTCTTTGTAGCAGCTAGGCCCTGCCACCACTGTGCTTGGCTGAGTTCACAAATCTGTTGTAACCTGTAGCTTCCCTGTCACTTCTCTGGCTCTCCTTTCCTGCTAAGCTTTGTTTCCTGGCTGTAATTAGAACCTCCTGCCACTGCCATAGCTACTGCTGCTGCTGGAACCTCCATAGCCACCTTGGTTTCGTGGTTTAGCAAAGTACTGGCCTCCACCACCATAAGGGCCAGAGCTCCTGCCTCCAAAGTTTCCTCCTTTCATCGGTCCAAAATTTGATGACTGGTTGTTGTAATTGCCAAAATCATTGTAGCTTCCACCACCTCCAAAATTGCTTCCACTACCACCGCCAAAGCCGCCTCCGCCTCCTCCGTTGTTATAGCTGTCATAGCTGCCACTCCCGCCATAGCCACTGCCCTGGTTTCCATAACCCTGTCCACCACTTCCATAGCCTCTGCTTCCTCCAGAGTAACCAGGGCCGCCTCCTCCATAACCACCATCATTGCCAAATCCATTATAGCCATCCCCACTGCCACCATATCCACCACCACCACGGCTGCCACCAAAGCCACCACGACCACTGAAGTTCCCTCCTCGACCAAAATTGTCATTGCCACCGAAACCACCTCCACGACCACCACCAAAGTTTCCGGAACCACTTCGACCTCTCTGGCTGGATGAAGCACTAGCCATCTCTTGTTTCGACAGAGCCTTTCTTACTTCACAGTTGTGGCCATTCACAGTATGGTATTTCTGAATAACAATCTTATCCACAGAGTCATGGTCATCAAAGGTGACAAACGCAAATCCCCTCTTTTTTCCACTGCCTCTGTCAGTCATAATTTCAATCACTTCAATTTTCCCATACTGCTCAAAATAATCTCGTAGGTGATGTTCTTCAGTGTCTTCTTTAATACCGCCAACAAAGATCTTCTTCACAGTTAAGTGGGCACCTGGTCTCTGAGAATCTTCTCTTGACACAGCTCTCTTAGGTTCCACAACTCTTCCATCCACCTTGTGTGGTCTTGCATTCATGGCAGCATCCACTTCCTCCACAGTGGCATATGTGACAAAGCCCAAAGCCTCTGGATCTTTTGGTGTTTGGATCTCTCATTACCACACAGTCGGTGAGTGTTCCCCATTGCTCAAAATGGCTCTTCAGACTCTCGTCGGTTGTTTCGAAGCTCAGCCCTCCAATGAAGAGCTTCCGCAGCTGTTCCGGTTCCTTGGGGGACTCTGACTTAGACATGACGGTAGGATGATGAGAGCGTTCAGCGATGCTTCCTCGCCAGCGTCAAAGAGCAGAAAGGAATAAGATAGCGAACGTGTCAGTAAGGTTTCTTTTACGTATGTAGGTGCCCTTGTATTTGGGGCATAGATATTTAGGATTGAGAGTTCATCTTGGTGGATTTTTCCTTTGATGAATATGAAGTGTCCTTCCTTATCTTTTTTGATGAATTTTAGTTGAAAATTGCTTTTATTTCATATTAGTATGGCTACTCCAGCTTGCTTCTTCCGACCATTTGCTTGGAAAGTTGTTTTCCAGCCTTTCACTCTGAGGTGGTGTCTGTCTTTGTCTCTGAGGTGTGTTTCCTGTAGGCAGCAAAATGCAGGGTCCTCGTTGCGTATCCAGTTTGTTAATCTATGTCTTTTTATTGGGGAGTTGAGGCCATTGATGTTGAGAGATATTAAGGAATAGTGATTATTGCTTCCCGTTATATTCCTACTTGGATGTGAGGTTATGTTTGTGTGCTTTCACTCTCTTTGTTTTGTTGCCAAGATGATTAGTTTCTTGCTTCTTCTAGGGTAAAGCTTGCCTCCTTATGTTGGGCTTTACCATTTATTATCCTTTGTAGTGCTGGATTTGTAGAAAGATATTGTGTAAATTTGGTTTTGTCATGGAATATCTTGGTTTCTCCATCTATGTTAATTGAGAGTTTTGCTGGATACAGTAACCTGGGCTGGCATTTGTGTTCTCTTAGGGTCTGTATGACATCAGTCCAGGATCTTCTGGCCTTCATAGTTTCTGGCGAGAAGTCTGGTGTGATTCTGATAGGTCTGCCTTTATATCTTACTTGACCTTTTTCCCTTACTGCTTTTAATATTCTTTCTTTATTTTGTGCGTTTGGTGTTTTGACAATTATGTGACGGGAGGTGTTTCTTCTCTGGTCCAATCTATTTGGAGTTCTGTAGGCTTCTTGTATGTCTATGGGTATCTCTTTTTTTAGGTTAGGTAAGTTTTCTTCTATGATTTTGTTGAAGATATTTACTGGTCTTTTGAGCTGGGAGTCTTCACTCTCTTCTATACCTATTATCCTTAGGTTTGATCTTCTCATTGAGTCCTGGATTTCCTGTATGTTTTGGACCAGTAGCTTTTTCTGCTTTACATTATCTTTGACAGTTGAGTCAATGATTTCTATGGAATCTTCTGCTCCTGAGATTCTCTCTTCCATCTCTTGTATTCTGTTGGTGAAGCTTGTATCTACAGCTCCTTGTCTCTTCTTTTGGTTTTCTATATCCAGGGTTGTTTCCATGTGTTCTTTCTTGATTGCTTCTATTTCCATTTTTAATTCCTTCAACTGTTTGATTGTGTTTTCCTGGAATTCTTTCAGGGATTTTTGTGATTCTTTCAGGGATTTTTGCGATTCCTCTCTGTAGGCTTCTACTTGTTTATTAATGTTTTCCTGTGTTTCCCTAAGGGAGTTCTTCACATCTTTCTTGAAGTCCTCCAGCATCATGATCAAATATGATTTTGAAACTGGATCTTGCTTTTCTGGTGTGTTTGGATATTCCATGTTTGTTTTGGTGGGAGAATTGGGCTCCGATGATGCCATGTAGTCTTGGTTTCTGTTGCTTGTGTTCCTGCGCTTGCCTCTAGCCATCAGATTATCTCTAGTGTTACTTTGTTCTGCTATTTCTGACAGTGGCTAGACTGTCCTATAAGCCTGTGTGTCAGGAGTGCTGTAGACCTGTTTTCCTCTCTTTCAGTCAGTTATGGGGACAGGGTGTTCTGCTTTCGGGCGTGTAGTTTTTCCTATCTACAGGTCTTCAGCTGTTCCTGTGGGCCTGTGTCTTGAGTTCACCAGGCAGCTTTCTTGCAGCAGAAAAGTTGGTCTTACCTGTGGTCCCGAGGCTCTAGTTCGCTCGCGGGGTGCTGCCCACGGGCTCTTTGAGGCGGCAGCAACCAGGAAGACCTGTGCCGCCCCTTCTGGGAGCTTATTCAGCCTCAGGAGTGCCCACCTGACCAGGTGGAGAGGTCTCTTTCCCATGGTGTCTGGGAGCAGAGAGCTGCTGCGGGCCGGGATCCGTGGGTGTGGGACTTCCGGTAAACACAGGACATGCCTGGTCCCAGAGGAGTTCTTCCTCTGTGTGTCCCGATTTCACCAGGCAGCCTTCTTGCAACAGACAAGTCGGTCTTACCTGTGGTCCCGAGGCTCAGGTTCGCTCGTGGGGTGCTGCCCAGGGGCTCTCTGCAGCGGCAGCAACCAGGAAGACCTGTGCCGCCCCTTCCGGGAGCTTCAGTGCACCAGGGTTCCAGATGGTCTTTGGTGTTTTCCTCTGGTGTCCGAGATGTGTGCACAGAGAGCAGTCTCTTCTGGTTTCCCAGGCATGTCTGCCTCTCTGAAGGTTTAGCTCTCCCTCCCACGGGATTTGGGTGCAGAGAACTGTTTATCCGGTCTGTTTCCTTCAGGTTCCGGCGGTGTCTCAGGCAGGGGTCCTGCCGCTCCTGGGCCCTCCCCTATGGGAACCCAGAGGCCTTATACAGTTTCCTCTTGGGCCAGGGATGTGGGCAGGGGTGGGCAGTGTTGGTGGTCTCTTCCGCTCTGCAGCCTCAGGAGTGCCCACTTGACCAGGCGGTCGGGTCTCTCTCCCAAGGTGTCTGGGAGCAGAGAGCTGCTGCGGGCCGGGATCCGCGGGTGTCGAGACACTGTAATTTTAATTCTCCATAGAAATTGGACATGGAAAATGTGTTAAGTCACTTCACTTCGGGAAATGACAGCTTTTTAATCAGGAAGGGAGATTGTAAGATCAGATTAATTCAGAAAGTGTTGGTAACAAACTATATGGGATTGATATTTTGCGAAATTAGATATTCTATCTTCCCTTGCGATTTAATAAAGACTTATTATTAACAACATTTTTATAACATTAAAAACATAAAACTTGTATTATCTTTATGTAGGTTGATGTCTATATGTAGGTGAGGGCTGGGTCAAGTTAGGGCAAAGCCATGATTGGACAGTAAAAAAATAAGGTGGGAACAAAGCTTTTGTAAGGTAGGAGAGAAGGGGAAGGAGGGGGGTGAGAATCAAGATGGAGATGAAGAAGGGTGACCCAGACCAGGGTGGTTTTGAATTGCCAAGGTAGTGATGTATAGTTCTTAAGGGATGGATTTCTGTAGGCAAATTTATCTTATCTATGTGGGCGGTTTATATCCTTATCAATTGGTTGTGAGTTTATTGTGTGGATGTATTGTGGATTGAGAATTTAACATACAAACCTGATTGTTGGGTTGCAGTTTGTTGAGGCTTGATTTTACCAGGTAGCTGGAACCAGAGAGTATGTAGCTAGCAGAGAGCTGCCAGGAGATATACTAACCAGAGACAAGTTATGGTGAGGTCCATATGGCCGCACAGACGCCAGAACTGACTTTAGGAACCAGCATACCAAGGTGCCACACTGGAATGGCTTGTGGACCTCCTGGGTCTGAGAGTACTTGGGGACAGCGTGGAGCTGCTCAGATAAAGATACCTTGCAGTGCCATGTGGCCCTATGGATGCTAGTACTAGAGAGAGTGCACGATACCCAGCAGTGCCCTGTGGGTGCCTATGCTAGCACAGGATAAAAGGTTTAACCATTTTTTAAATATTTACTGCAACATCTTTAAAGTTTTAGCTTTGTGCTATTTGCTCCATCTCTATCACCTTCATAATCTAATTTTTGATGTTAGTTTAGTTAATTTTATTTTGTGGCTTTCATAAAAGTTAAATATGAGATATGAAAATCATGAGAAATAGACACTTAGTTTAATTTTCAGCTAGAATCACAACAACCCTGGTTGAAACAATCTGGTGTTTAGAGACAATAAAATCTTTAACCATAATCTACAGCAGTGGCTCTCGACTTACTTAGTGATGCAACTCTTTAACATGGCTCCTCATCCTGTGGTGACCCCTCAAGAATAAAATGAATTTTGTAGGTACTTCAAAAGAGTAATACTGTTACTGTTATGACTTAGAAAGCAAATATCTGCATTTATGGTGGGTCTTAGGTGACCCCTAGGAAAAGATCCTTTGGCACCCAAAGGGGTCATGACCTCACAGATTGAGAACTACTGGTCTAGTGTCCTATGAAATCTCGTCCCTGTCTGCCTCAGACATTTCATCTTATTCTTCCAATTATGCTACAAATGGATACTGAGGAGCAGCTGAATTCTAGATGTTTTACAGGGTGTCCTGGCATCCACATATAAAAAAGCAGACATTATTCTGTGTCTGCTTCTATAATGGTATACATTCTATCAGGGGGATGGTAGATCAATGTTATACCTATGAAATGATTCAAGATTAAAATAAAAATCTCACTTTAATCAGTTGAATGCCAGGTCTTATCTTTAGTCCTTTAAGTGAAAGAATTCAGAGGTAATTATAATTGGATCATTGTTGTTATTTCGAATGAACCCAGCACACACATTTGCAGCCCTTATGAAACTACTTTCAGAATTCAAGAAATTGTTATTGTCCCACGTGCCTTCTCCTTGGTTAATGGACTAGGGATCACCTGGATATGATATGCTGCCAAGACTATTCTAGTGTAGTCATGAGAGAAAGGTATTTTCCCCAGAGAAATATGTAAGTACAATGCCCCTACACTTGTTGCATTTAAGATAAAATACCTGGTCACCTCTAGATTCATTATTTTGTGGAAAAGTTAAGACAAACATTATTGTTTCGGATTTATAATTGGAAAAACTGAAAATTGACTTGTGAGCCTTCTCCCTGAGGATTAGCTCTCATAGTCCTTAAAGGTGCTACCCCAGCTTCCAAGAAATACATGTAATCAGTAGTCTCACAGAGCTGTAAAGGCTATAAACCACAATAATAACTGGACCTACAACATATCCCCAGTTGTGCAATAGTGGCATTATTTTTAGCATAACCAGCAACTGTTTAATTGGACATAAGGCCTGATCAATAGGAGGGAAATCATGTCTGGTGCTGTAAATCTTACCCAACACAACTGGTTGGGGAATTCTTATAGGATAGAGCAAAACCTAATGCTATCAATTTTCTAAATCACTATGATTTCTAACTAAATTCTAAATACTTACTGTATATCCACACAAAACAGTAGGTCTCAATCCTTATCAAAGAAACTTCTGTTGGCAACAGATATAGACTAACAATTGGTGAAAAGCAGAGACTACACGACTGTGGAATATCCAACCCCCAACTGAGGCAGATACATAACACAATCCCGACACCTAAAGCCAGGGAACATAATGGAAGAAGGGCAGAAAGAGTGCAAGGGCCAGAGACCTAGGATATATGCTACTAGATAGCGCCTTCTAGTGGCAGTGATGCTGCATCCATGAAATGTCAACAGTATGGGCACCTACTCAAGACCTGAATAAGAAAACGCTGACCTACTTATGAACTTATGGGACACAATGAAAGCTGTGCTAAGAGGAAAACTCATAGCGCTGAGTGCCTGCAGAAAGAAACAGGAAAGAGCATATGTCAGCAGCTTGACAGCACACCTAAAAGCTCTAGAACAAAAAGAAGCAAATACACCCAGGAGGAGTAGAAGGCAGGAAATAATCAAACTCAGAGCTGAAATCAACCAAGTAGAAACAAAAAGGACCATAGAAAGAATCAACAGAACCAAAAGTTGGTTCTTTGAGAAAATCAACAAGATAGATAAACCCTTAGCCAGACTAACGAGAGGACACAGAGAGTGTGTCCAAATTAACAAAATCAGAAATGAAAAGGGAGACATAACTACAGATTCGGAGGAAATTCAAAAAATCATCAGATCTTACTATAAAAACCTATATTCAACAAAATTTGAAAATCTTCAGGACATGGACAATTTCCTAGACAGATACCAGGTATCAAAGTTAAATCAGGAACAGATAAACCAGTTAAACAACCCCATAACTCCTAAGGAAATAGAAGCAGTCATTAAAGGTCTCCCAACCAAAAAGAGCCCAGGTCCAGACGGGTTTAGTGCAGAATTCTATCAAACCTTCATAGAAGACCTCATACCAATATTATCCAAACTATTCCACAAAATTGAAACAGATGGAGCCCTACCGAATTCCTTCTATGAAGCCACAATTACTCTTATACCTAAACCACACAAAGACACAACAAAGAAAGAGAACTTCAGACCAATTTCCCTTATGAATATCGACGCAAAAATACTCAATAAAATTCTGGCAAACCGAATTCAAGAGCACATCAAAACAATCATCCACCATGATCAAGTAGGCTTCATCCCAGGCATGCAGGGATGGTTTAATATACGGAAAACCATCAACGTGATCCATTATATAAACAAACTGAAAGAACAGAACCACATGATCATTTCATTAGATGCTGAGAAAGCATTTGACAAAATTCAACACCCCTTCATGATAAAAGTCCTGGAAAGAATAGGAATTCAAGGCCCATACCTAAACATAGTAAAAGCCATATACAGCAAACCAGTTGCTAACATTAAACTAAATGGAGAGAAACTTGAAGCAATCCCACTAAAATCAGGGACTAGACAAGGCTGCCCACTCTCTCCCTACTTATTCAATATAGTTCTTGAAGTTCTAGCCAGAGCAATCAGACAACAAAAGGAGATCAAAGGGATACAGATCGGAAAAGA
This sequence comes from Rattus norvegicus, assembly GCF_021556685.1. Classification (NCBI taxonomy): domain Eukaryota; kingdom Metazoa; phylum Chordata; class Mammalia; order Rodentia; family Muridae; genus Rattus; species Rattus norvegicus. Next base: position 84,493,731 of record NC_141542.1, on the reverse strand, counting down.
AGAGGTCAAAATATCACTATTTGCAGATGACATGATAGTATATTTAAGTGATCCCAAAAGTTCCACCAGAGAACTACTAAAGCTGATAAACAACTTCAGCAAAGTGGCTGGGTATAAAATTAACTCAAATAAATCAGTTGCCTTCCTCTATACAAAAGAGAAACAAGCCGAGAAAGAAATTAGGGAAACGACACCCTTCATAATAGACCCAAATAATATAAAGTACCTCGGTGTGACTTTAACCAAGCAAGTAAAAGATCTGTACAATAAGAACTTCAAGACACTGAGGAAAGAAATTGAAGAAGACCTCAGAAGATGGAAAGATCTCCCATGCTCATGGATTGGCAGGATTAATATGGTAAAAATGGCCATTTTACCAAAAGCAATCTACAGATTCAATGCAATCCCCATCAAAGTACCAATCCAATTCTTCAAAGAGTTAGACAGAACAATTTGCAAATTCATCTGGAATAACAAAAAACCCAGGATAGCTAAAGCTATCCTCAACAATAAAAGGACTTCAGGGGGAATCACTATCCCTGAACTCAAGCAGTATTACAGAGCAATAGTGATAAAAACTGCATGGTATTGGTACAGAGACAGACAGATAGACCAATGGAATAGAATTGAAGACCCAGAAATGAACCCACACACCTATGGTCACTTGATTTTTGACAAAGGAGCCAAAACCATCCAATGGAAAAAAGATAGCATTTTCAGCAAATGGTGCTGGTTCAACTGGAGGGCAACATGTAGAAGAATGCAGATCGATCCATCCTTATCACCCTGTACAAAGCTTAAGTCCAAGTGGATCAAGGACCTCCACATCAAACCAGACACACTCAAACTAATAGAAGAAAAACTAGGGAAGCATCTGGAACACATGGGCACTGGAAAAAATTTCCTGAACAAAACACCAATGGCTTATGCTCTAAGATCAAGAATCGACAAATGGGATCTCATAAAACTGCAAAGCTTCTGTAAGGCAAAGGACACTGTGGTTAGGACAAAACGGCAACCAACAGATTGGGAAAAGATCTTTACCAATCCTACAACAGATAGAGGCCTTATATCCAAAATATACAAAGAACTCAAGAAGTTAGACCGCAGGGAAACAAATAACCCTATTAAAAAATGGGGTTCAGAGCTAAACAAAGAATTCACAGCTGAGGAATGCCGAATGGCTGAGAAACACCTAAAGAAATGTTCAACATCTTTAGTCATAAGGGAAATGCAAATCAAAACAACCCTGAGATTTCACCTCACACCAGTGCGATTGGCTAAGATCAAAAACTCAGGTGACAGCAGATGCTGGCGAGGATGTGGAGAAAGAGGAACACTCCTCCATTGTTGGTGGGATTGCAGACTGGTAAAACCATTCTGGAAATCAGTCTGGAGGTTCCTCAGAAAATTGGACATTGAACTGCCTGAGGATCCAGCTATACCTCTCTTGGGCATATACCCAAAAGATGCCTCAACATATAAAAGAGACACGTGCTCCACTATGTTCATCGCAGCCTTATTTATAATAGCCAGAAAATGGAAAGAACCCAGATGCCCTTCAACAGAGGAATGGATACAGAAAATGTGGTACATCTACACAATGGAATATTACTCAGCTATCAAAAACAACGAGTTTATGAAATTCGTAGGCAAATGGTTGGAACTGGAAAATATCATCCTGAGTGAGCTAACCCAATCACAGAAAGACATACATGGTATGCACTCATTGATAAGTGGCTATTAGCCCAAATGCTTGAATTACCCTAGATCCCTAGAACAAACGAAACTCAAGACGGATGATCAAAATGTGAATGCTTCACTCCTTCTTTAAATGAGGAAAAAGAATACCCTTGGCAGGGAAGGGAGAGGCAAAGATTAAAACAGAGACTGAAGGAACACCCATTCAGAGCCTGCCCCACATGTGGCCCATACATATACAGCCACCCAATTAGACAAGATGGATGAAGCAAAGAAGTGCAGACCGACAGGAGCCGGATGTAGATCGCTCCTGAGAGACACAGCCAGAATACAGCAAATATAGAGGCGAATGCCAGCAGCAAACCACTGAACTGAGAATAGGTCCCCTATTGAAGGAATCAGAGAAAGAACTGGAAGAGCTTGAAGGGGCTCGAGACCCCAAAAGTACAACATTGCCAAGCAACCAGAGCTTCCAGGGACTAAGCCACTACCTAAAGACTATACATGGACTGACCCTGGACTCTGACCCCATAGGTAGCAATGAATATCCTAGTAAGAGCACCAGTGGAAGGGGAAGCCCTGGGTCCTGCTAAGACTGAACCCACAGTGAACTAGTCTATGGGGGGAGGGCGGCAATGGGGGGAGGGTTGGGAGGGGAACACCCATAAGGAAGGGGAGGGGGGAGCGGGATGTTTGCCCGGAAACCGGGAAAGGGAATAACACTCGAAATGTATATAAGAAATACTCAAGTTAATAAAAAAAAAAAAAGAAAAAAAAAAAAGAAAAAAAAAAGAAAACGCTGACCAACACACCAATGTGGATGGAGAAAATTTAACAAGTCTGCAGCTGTAGATACGGACAATCAATGGCTTTTGAGAAAGGAAGAACTTTTCTTCAGGTATGAGCATCCTGATAGGTTATTTAATTCATAAGGATCAGCCCTAAATACATGTACATACAAGCAGCACTAAACTGACTTAGTAATAACACACACACACACACACACACACACACACACACACACACTGAGAGAGAGAGAGAGAGAGAGAGAGAGAGAGAGAGAGGAGACACACACAAATACACACATACACATATACACACACACATATATATATATATGACATATGTGTATATGTCAGGCATTTGAGAGGAAGTGGAGGGACGTGGGAGGGATTGGGGTAGGCAGAAAGAGTGTAGCCCGCAAATAAAATAATCACGAATAAACTTCTTGAGAATGTAAGTTTAAAAAGAACTGTATACATATGTAAATTAGAAGTGGGGTAGTTCATTCTGCTGCTGCCCACTAGCTTACCCACTAGGGGATATGCTTCTATTTTGAGAGGAGCAGCTCCTCCGAAAGGTGGATCTGCAATAGAAGCTGCTTCCTGGGAGACATAATCAAGAGCATCTACTCACTTGCTTCTACAGTCTTTTGAATTATCATCCACAAAGATTCACGTCGAGCCTCTTCTCTAGTGTGCAGCCATGGGAGAAGAAGGTTGCCAGTTATTTCACTACTGCAAATGAGGAGATTTGGACCTGTTGATCTCTCTGCTCATGTAAAGTTGCCTTAGGGGAGAGCTGGGTAGTGAAGGAGATTAGCCTTAATGCCAGTGCTTCAGCAATTAGATGGGAAGAGGGGCTAGAGACTTACCCTTCGGTGAATGTGAGCTACTCTAGGAAATACAGTAAGTCACGGAATCCCTCAAGAAACCCAAACTAGGCATTTCTTTTCAGCTGTAAAACTGAAATGATCGGTATAACAGATGGGAAAGTGCTTTGTAGAAGCAGATAAAACTAGAAAAATGTGAAGGCCTAGACGGGAAGAATCACTCCCCCAGCCCCCTCCCCGCCCAGTTCCTCAAAGGTTTTGTTCCATTTTGTATTCATAGAGCTGGAAGCAGCAAATTGAAACTTTGAATAGGATTGCTGAGATGTGCATGACTTAGGATGAAGCATTATAAAGAGGAATTACTGTGTGTTGATAGGATTACCTAAATTTATTTTTCAATGACTTTTTTTTAAAAATTGGGATACTCAAGAATGATATTTTCCCCCTTTGGAGAACAGAGATTAATATAAGCTAATTCTATTTGCATCTGGCTGAGTGGTCTAAGATTGTTCCTCTGGGTTTAGGGATCAATTACAGATGAATTAACAAAGAGCCTTTGTTATTTGTCTCTACTTGGCTTTGACTTCCTACCCCTAGGTAATAGTTACAACTCTTCTATTCAAGTGGGAAAAAGCTTATTTTACAGCTCAGAATTCTTCGTTGTTTATTCTTGGCATCTGTTGGGTGGCTCAGGAAAATAGGATTTCCTCATATACTCATTTGTCACTCTTTAAGAAAACATCAGTAGATTGAAGGATATTCTTACACAGGTCTTCTAATGGTCTATTATCCTGGAGCCCAAATTAGTTTCTCCCATTTCATGTATCAAACAACTTGCAGTTTAAAGCATCTGCTGGCTCCTTCTATAGTAAACTAAACATTAATTCTTACAATGTAGATTACCTGAGACTCTTCTTTAGGCAAGAGGTCCTTTGGAGAGATAGGAAAGGAAGGAGGGAGTAAATGACTACTTTACTTTGGTGGGAGAGGGGAAGAGGGAAAGTTGGACCTCCTTTACTTTTACCAAAGATGCATCCCCGGTGTCTTTATGAAAGAGCTATTGCAAGTAAGTCAGCTATAAGGAAAGAACCAGTCCATCACAAAGTAAGTGATATATTCTCCAGGATATGATTTTTCAAGTCAAACCAGCAGTATCCTCTACTGAAAGGCTCAAAACATTAATTCTTGCATCTTACTAGAGACATACTGAGAATGGACATGGTAAATTTAACAAACCATCCAGTCATATTTACTAATATCTGTAAACAACTGCTTCACTTTTATCCACAAAAGAAAATTCTAGGCTTTAGGAATTGTCTAGATATGCAGAGTCTAAAGTTCCTTAAAAGTACATTGAAACAGTCCTTCTGCTTGCGGCCTCAGAGTTTTACGCATATCAGAGGCAAATAGTATTGTGGTTTTGAGATTGTAGGAGATGCTGAGTTCTGAGAGGCCTCCTACCTGACTAGAGTCCTCTTTGCAGCTACTTAACAGTCATCTTTCTTTTCCTTGAAGGCTTCACAATGTCCATAGCTGGCTGAGTCATGGCATGAGAATAATAAATGCACAAGATGTAAAGAAGGGCAAAGAGATAGACTTTGATGACTGGGTAATGGGCTCAGTGATGAATACCAGCCTTCTCACCTGGGTAAATGAGTTTCAATCAGGGTCTGGTGTTGGAATTTACTGTTCTGACTACAAAAAATAAGCAGTGAGTTTGCGGGTTCAAAGTAATGGTGTGCACAGTGTCAACCTTCTTGCTTTTCTGGTGCCCGTAGGTTTTGTAAGTAATGATATCTAATAGTGAGTCAGACTCTGGTTGTTCAAAGTGATTTTTGTAGAGATGGCTGTTGCTATGGTGGTTTGAATGAGAATGGCATGAAAAAGCTCATATATTTGGATGCCTGGTGTTCAGTTAGTAAGGATTATGAGGTATGGTCTTGTTTAAGGAGGTTGGTCACTAAGTGTGGTTCCAAAAGATCATGCCATTCCTCTCTCTCTCTCTGCCACATTGTTACTGTTCCAGCATGTAAGCTCCCAGCTCTTATTCCAGGACTATGGCTGCCTGCCTGCACCATGCTCACAGCCATGATGGTGGCAGACACTACTACCCCCTAGAACAGTGAGCCCCAATTAAAAGCTTTCTTTTATAAACTGCCTTAGTCATGGTATTTTGTCATGACAGCAGAAAAGTAACTAAGATAGATGCATGAAAATGGATGCTGTACTATGAGTGATTTAAATAAATGATAGGATAAAGTAAAACAGGGAGAAGTTGGAACCATGAGAACATGAATATTTTAAGGATAATTCAGAACTTTTCCTCAAGAAAGCAATGTTAGGTCCACTATGGAAAAATAGGTTGTATGTGAGCATATTATTGGCATGTGCAGAAAGGCAGACATTTGTAGAGATAGAAGCCAGAGTCAGAAGAAATTTTAGGGAAGAGATGTACAAAATGCGAGTCCGAAAATCATGAAAGGAAAAAGGAGGAAGGTCTGGGTGCGTTGGCATATACTTAAACTGCAGTGTGCCTCTCATAAATGCCCAGAGGAGGCACTGAGCAAAAGATACCCCCTCTTACTAACTGGAGAGTGCAGACTTGATATACAGGAGATGATCAGTGCAAGGGCGCAGCAACTCAAACTATTAGTTGATTCTTGGTGAAACTACCTTTTCAAAGACACATCTTACAGGAAAATTCCCAGAAGGAATGCTGGCACAAAAACCGTAGAGAGGAAGCTATATATACTAATACTCCTGAGTAAAAATGATGGATAACTCATCTTAAAATTGCAAACTTGAGCCTGCATCCTTACCCTGTAAAATCTGTAGTTAATAGTCATGTGCAAAAATGTGCATAATTGGTGGCAGCATTAATACTGGGGAAAACAGGGTTGTAGAAGAAAATGATGGATTGGCTTTAAAGTTTAGAACCATTTATAATTTTCAAATATGCACTTTGAGTTGATTTGAAATATTTCATACTTGAGTTTCCTAATGGAGTTAATTAATCACAACTGATTTCAGTGCAAGCACAGCACCAAGCAGAAACAACGCAGCCACAGCATAAATGGAAATCAAGGCGCATCACTCCTACATATTTACTGATGAAGCAGAGGCTTTCCCCCACCTTTCCATCCTTACTCTGTGAATATGATGCTTTGCAATACAGTTAGAAACTCATTTGTATAGGTTTATCAATTTTCATATTAATTTACTTAACAATTTTGAAGTTGTCATATATTTTTATTATTCTTTTGGACTCAGAGAAGCTTAAAAAATACAGCCTTGCTTTTAAAAATCTGTATCTAGGTGCATATGACTTGCAATAAATGATCTGGAAATGCAGATCTGTTTTCAGAGGAGCACAGAGTGTTTCTACACAGGCACACATAGCATAGAAATAGAATTTAGGATAGACAAAGAAAAATGTGCCTTACAAATTTCCTTTATATTAGGCCACTTCTGTATGTATAAATCTGTGTGATGACATTGATGATGGTCTCCTCTGTGACTTTAATGGATAGGTCTGCATGAAAGTGGACTAAGCTGTAGGCAGTTGGAAAGGGTCCAAGAAGCAAACAAATAGCTCCATTCTGGACCAGGTAGAGGGGGATAAGATTATGAGTTGCACAAGAGAAGGAGCCATGTCTGTGTTGATTTTTATTGTCAGTTTTGTCAATATAAATCAGTGTCTTGCAATTCTACTGTTCAAAGTCAAATGCTTTTTACTTTGCAAATTGAGCCATGTTTTCTACTTAATTTCTAAAGCCAGGTCATATTGCAAATTATAGGAAAGCATGTCTTTCAGATGTTGCACAGACAGTGTCAGTGTTCAAGAGCAGACTGGTCAACCAAATTGTCTTGCTGTTTTCAAGTTAATTAGCTTCACAGATACATCGGTATCCTGTAGCTACTAATATCCCCTTTTTGTTTCTGAGTTATTATAACCCGGTTTTGATTTGTAGGACAAAGTCCCTCTCCATGTCATAGTGCCTAACAGTTTTACAATTTACATCAAGGTATCAGTGGAAAAGGCTTACCTAGACTCATAATTAAAACTGATTTATGATGTACTGGACTAGACATAGCAGCCAACCAGGCCTAGTATATTTTTACACATGAGATAGTCACTTATGAGATGTGTTTGAGAGCATAAAAGTAGAACCTCACATCCAACATGAGAAGAAGTCTGGAAGGCATCCGTTCTGCTAGGTATTAAGGAGAGTTCTCTATTTCACTGTCTTTATGGAACCATAATTTAATTTAAAGCACCTAAAGAACATGTCCACTGTTTATGATGGAAAAAACTCTAAGATTATATCTGGAATACTCTCAGTGAATGACACTTTTCTTTCCCTAAGAAAATATGTGTGTGAAAGTGTGTGTGTATCCAGAATGGAGTTGTATTATAGGTCTCTATGTATACATACCTTATGCAACTAAGCATGAACAATACATAAATAAGGCGAGAAATGATTTTATGTGTCCATGGGATGTTTGGCTATCTTGTGGGGTATTATTCCGAGTATATTTTGGATGTATTATTGGTGAGTCTAAAATTTGAATCCATAACTTAATGAAGTAGGTTGCTCTCCCCATTATGGATGGGCCTTATCTCATTCCCCCCAAACATATCAAAAACAGAGAACCTTCTATTCTGGTCCTGAATGTTTATGAGCTGAGTCATAAGTTTTTCCTGTTGCTGAACTGTACCATGAACATATACTCTCACTGGCACAAATTCTCATTCATGGGCCTTGATATCAAGATGGTCATATATCATCAACTCTCTTGGGTTTCTTGTTTGCCCTGTGCAGGTTATGGAAATTCTTGGTTTAAGTCACCATCATTCATATGACACAAATTTTGTTGTCTCTGTTTTACTGAAGAATACACACACACACACACACACACACAAACACACACACACACAATCACACACACACAATTACACACAAACACACACATGCACACACAAATCACACTAATAATATATTTCTCATTATAGAGATGAATTTTAACTCTTTCAAAATCTTGGTAGGCAGGTAGATTGTGTTTAGTCTGCTCATAGTTTTTGCTCTCAGCAGAGCATCACAGTCTTAAAACTGACAATAATTACTTTTGTTCCAATTGTAAAAGTTATGAAATTAGAGTGCTTTGAGGGACATATGCAATGATAGGAACAGTTGAAGTCATTAAGCTTCAGTGAGCTTATTAAAGTGTTTACCAATCACGGTGATTTGGTGTTGGGCAGAATTCAGGAACCTCTCCAGGGGTGGCGTCAGTAATCCATCTGAATTTTCCATTACTGCTAACTGAAGAAAAACTAAGAAAAGGATAATTAAAATTATAATTACACTATCACCAAGAAGTAACATGAGACAGAGAAAGGTTATAATTTTATTCAAAATTTTTCTTTTAAAGAGTTCCCAGATTTTCAGAGATGAAACACACTTGACTGTGTGTTGTGCATTTCATCCTAAAGACTACCTCGATAGACATCTGCAAAGTTGTCCTGTTGAACACAAAGGCTTGAAGTATTCCAAAATTCCATATTAAATGAAAAGGAGCGGAGTAACACAATCCCTTATAAGTAGCAAAATTCAAGTGTTAGTAGCATATGCATACAGAACAGAATATTTCTCTATACCCAAATCTATTGAGCAACAAAATACTACATTTGGTGAAAAGATGTTAATTCTAGGGTGGGAGTTTTTGAAAGGAAATAGAAAAATTTCAAACTTATGTATACTCTATACTTTGAATGTTTTGACTCATCCTCGATTTTTATCTTTCAAAGATTTATTTTCAGCTGTTGCTTTCCCTCTAAAACATTCAATCATTCTCCTAAATATTTTCAAATTATTTTTTCCTTAAATGGGATATATTTCAGGTTATGCACAGGCAATTGAAGAAGGGTATGGCCTGTGAAGGGCAATGACAGGTTTAGGGAAGTAGGACAGAGGAACATGCGAGACAACGTGTCTGGAATGATGGTGAATCTTCCTCTTCTTCACAACTGCAGAAGAAACTGTGAATGTGTAACAGATGAGCAAGCCTAGGGAAATGGGGGCTGACTGAGGAAACTTCCTGGAGACAGGAGGCAATGGATTTGAAGTCCACTTGCTATCAGGGAAAGTGAAACACTTTTCCAAACCGCTGCAGAAATAATGAGAAGTTCAAGCAGGAAGTGTGTGGGAGAATGCTATGGATTACGTAGGTATGTTTTTGTTTGCAAGACTTCATCAAGAAGCTAGGAAAGGAGAAAGGCTGTCGATCCATCAGAATGAGGAGATGAGGCTAAGTAAAAGATGTAACCTTACTATGAAAGCCGGATAGGGAATAGTGATTTACAGAGAGAAAAAACAGGAAGGCAAAGGATCATAAGGAGAGGTCCAGTGAGAAGCAAAGTTATTCATAGCATTGAACACCAAAAATCTCACGTGACATATGGTATTAAAAATGGAAGGATGCCTTTATGTCTAACAGAGAAGCTGTTCACTCTCTTAATTGACTCTGCTGTAGAAACCTAGGACACATAAAAATCATGCTAGCATCTAGGCCCTGGGCCTAGAAATGCTCATTTAAATTAGCTTGGATAGCATCCAAGCACACGATTCTTGTGAAAGACCCTGGGAAGATTCTATTGCGCCGTCAGAGGTAAAGACAACTGTTAAACATGTTGACTACTTTTCAGAAAGCAATATGGGCTTGCCCAAAACTTTCAATCTAATAGAATAGACCCATGGGAAGCAGTTGACCCTGTCAATTTCTGTCATTCCTGCATATAATCCAGTCTGTTACAGGCAGTGTAACTTATTCTCAGCTAATTATGGCAGAGTATCAGACAGATTAGTCAGAACCCTAGCAGAAGGGGATTTTATAGGTATGGTGGTTCAGATATTAAGGATCATAACAAGGATAACTTCTACGTGCTCTTGAGTTACAGTCCTAAAAGTATTTTTCTCTCATTTGGATATGCCTCAGTGCCCCATAAATACAGGCAGTACAAAAGTAAGGCAAGGTTGGCCAAGGAGTTAGATGCCCTTGGGGGTTGACTTTCACACCCAGATTGCCACATCTAAAAGTTGGGAAAGCAGGGTCTTTGTGCTATGCAGTCTTATGACATTTTGCTTTTCATGTCACGAGAGCAACTTTGATATAAGACAATATTGCTCTGAAAATAGAGCACTGTCCTTTGGAATGAAGGCAAAATGAGGATTTAGAACCCTTGCAGGTTGTTCTGTCAGGACTAATTTGAGTGTTAAAGTTCTATTTGCAAACCTGAGTAAACAGGAATGCAGACAGCTTGAACAAGATGAAATTGTGATATTGCCCAAAGGAACAAGCCGATCAGGGAGAGCTCAGCATGCATTTGAATCAAGAGCATCTGCAACAACTTTAACTCTGTTTCATGCAGTCTGGGCTGGACCAAAACAAGGGCGGCTTAACCCGTGACACCTGGCAAGGAGGGCAGAGAGCCATACAGCAGACAATCTGATAGCCTCTCTAGGCTTTTGCAGTATATGAGGGCTTGTGCTAGACAATGCCTCCATCCAATTCTTCCGCAGCTGTCTGTCACAGAAAGCTCCAGCAAATTCTAATTCCTGATCTTGTCATCTGCCATAAATATTTATTGCATATTTAGGGAGACCATGGTAACAAAACTGAGTCTGAGCTAAATTCGTAAAATGTTTTCTGTTTTAGGTAATGCACTTAAACACATATGACAGAATTATTCCTCTTAAAAAATATTAAGTTTATGCTTATTCAATTAATACCCTTGAATAAGGTCTGCATCGAGGGTCCTCGGTGGTCAGAGAAAAACTTATCGATGGCTCAAAAGAATTTCTTTTTTCTGTGAGGATTTTGTGGTCTGTATGCATCAAGCAACACTGTGCCGCTGCTGCTCATAGTGGCTGTTTGGCCTCCTGAAGAGTTTTTGTTGTTACCACTCTTTGTTTATGTTGAAGACTGAATCTCACGTAATCCAAGCTGTCCTCACAGTACCTGTGGACTAGCTTTGAGGTTCGGATCCGTCTCCTTAGTTCTGAGGTCACAGGCATGAGCCACACAGGAGCCTACAGTTGAGTCTGGTAATGGTTGCTTGTGCAGACATGGAACTGAATAAACAGACGCACCTATGGGATGGACAAGGCCCGGATGCTGTGATGTAGGCCATTATTTCCACAAGCACTGATTCAGGATTGCTAACCAAGCTGAAGAGGAAAAGCCACACCGAGAATCCAGACTTGCCAGGCACAGAGGAAGGCCGGCTGCCATCTATACTGAAAAGCAGTACAATGAACCCCGTCTTCACTTCTAGGTGGGTCTCAAGTCTCTTTTCTGGTTGTTCCTAGAACTGAACCAAGGTGAAATAACTTTCATGCTAACCAAAACTGTCAGATCACTCTAGACTATGTCCACAGTAAAGACAGAACACTTTCTTTAGCAAACATCTTCCATCACATATGATAGCAAATATGAGAAAAAAACCCTTAGCTATGAAAATAATATTAAAAGAAATGAATGAAAATACATTCTTTAATACTATGCTTTTAATATTTAGTATGTTTTTTTCAAAAATATATTGAATGGAGGTTTGTGTGTATACATACTGTTGCACAGAAATAGTCAAGTTTGGCAGCCTAGTTGTCAGGCCATACTTCATAGAGTTCCCTTTCTGAAGAGCAGGGAAGACGGTGGCTTTTTTGCAGGTTGGTGTCAGCTCATTGTTTCTTCTTCCATACAATAAAACAAAGGTATTGTTGTCTTTCCTGTTATTAACATGCCTTATGAGATGGCAACCATGAAAAAAATTAACACTATTTCCTAGTTGGTTAACATTCCAGGTTAAACTAGGTCATAAGCAATTCTAAGGTTACGGGTTCGAGAGTCCTCAGTAACATGTCTCCCACCGCATATCTCTGCATGTCTAGAGGAATGTTTGCAAATATGTCCATGACTACAAAAAGCTTAGTCTGGAGTTAAAATTTTAGAAATCTATATGATGGAATAATATATGTTTAAAGATTAGTATTCTTGTAATATATAAAAATTTGAACTCATGAAAGTTGCTAAAATCAGTTTTGTTGTTTTTATTTTTGGGGAGTAATTTTGCTTGTTTAATGGGGTCTGGAAGGTTAGCTCAGTGGTTAGCAGTCCTGCACCGTTCCTGCAGGGACCCAAGGCTGGTTCTCAGTATCCATGTCCTGTGGCTCACAAACACCTCCAAGTGTGGCTTCAGCAGATTGGAGACCCCCTTGTTGGCCTCCTTGGGCATCTCACTCATATGTAAAACCCACATGTAAATTGATACGTAAATATCCATAAAAATATTTTAAACCCTAAATAAATGTTTAAACAGCCCATCTTAATCTAAATTTGTAGCCCAAAATACTGAGTAAGGGATTATCTGTTAATTTACATCATCCTAATCTAAGTATTCTCCATAAAGTTGCAAATTTGTAAATTAGTTGATTATTAGTAGAGTGTACACTATGACATCTGTAGTATTTCTTTAGAGCTCCTTAATTTCCTTAAATCCCATTTCTTCCTTATGGTGGTAGCATATATTTTCTTAAATATTATTTTAGTTTTACAAACCGGCTAATGTCAACACTAACCCATATGTCTCTACAACACAGTCTTTTATTTTATTTTTTTTACAATCTTTATTTTTATTTGTTTAACAAACTCTTCTTCCTAACTGGAGTAACTTATTTTATAAAAAGTCCTGCATAAAACGTAAACTGCAGTTTTATTGAGTTTCATGAAGTTGATTTGATACATTTGCTTCTGTTATCTTGCAGCTAATAAGGAAAAATGAGCTTCATACTTTAGCCTCAAAATGAAAAGCAATTTGATTCGCATAAATATCCTTTCCTATTTGCAGATACACACTTCCAGAATGAGCTCATTTTGTAGCTTTTTCTAGAACTCACTTTCTCAGGATGCTTTATAAAATGTACTTGATAAAAGGAGACATCCAACAACAGCCACTGTTTTCCTTCATGGTTTCTGAAGAAGGACTTATTCTTTCCTAGACTTTTGAAGATCAGAATTCAAACACTCATTTTTCCATTTTACCTACTTCATTATTGAGTCTAATATTAGAGTCGTATAATTATTGTATGCCAGCCTCAAAACATGGCATTGAAGCAACGTGGTTATAATTTTGGAGCCTAGAAGGTATTCTCAGAAGTTTCTGGATCAGAATATTTCACCTGGAAAAGAAAAGCAACCAGCTGTACAGGAGCAGGCTTCCAGCTACGCTCAGTCCAATGTGTCCCGATGTCCGATGTCCCATGTTCTTGTTTGTGACTCGGGCAGCCTCATGTTTACCGAAGGCCAGCTGTCCTGATTTCTAAATTCTCACATAGAGAAAGCAGCAGCCTACTCCTGCTTTGACCCTCATCAGTGGCCAGCCCTGAAATACGCTTCTGCCCAATAAAGAAACAGCAATTCATTGCGATTCTCCACTGAATGGTTTTGGGAAAGTCTATCGTGCTCCTAAGCCAAGAGGTCCCCTTCATCCATTCTCAATCCAGGTTCTAGTGCACTTCAGAATTTCTCCTAGATGGCTTCCAACTTGGGAGCTGCAAAAGCTAAAGGTGATTACATATGGGGAAAATACAAACAGAACTTGTGTTTTTTCAAAGTCTTTACGAAGCAAATGCTTGAAAATGCTTGGACTGTTTCTCGGGAATCATCCCATAGTAAACAAGCAAACAAACAAACAGGGTTTTAAATTTTCAGTCATGAAATAAAGTAAGAGAAGATCAGAGATAAGATAATTCAGACCTTAGTCAATTTAGGAATGAGGATTTTAGGAAAGAGAATAAACAGAATGAAAAACAAAATTAGAAGCTTGTCATGGTGACTCATGCCTTTGAGACCAGTACATAGGAGGCAGGGGCAGGGGCAGGGGCAGAGGCAGGCAGATCTCTCTGGGTTTATGACTTGCTTGGTCTACAAAGAAAGTCCAGGCAGCCAAGGCTTTTACACAGAAAAACCCTTTCCCCTCCCAATAAAAACAACAAACAAACAAACAAACAAACAAACAAAAACTTAGTTTCTTCTTCTCTTAAAGGGAAAATGTATGGTTTCCCTTTTCATTTAATTTCCACAAAGTATAGATTTACAAATTTTGAAAACTCTAAAAGCAAAAACATTTCTCCTAAACCTAAAGCTGATAAAAAGTGATTTTGTTCATTTGTTATTACCTCACTTGCTCTCCTGCTTCCTTAAGTTGAGAAGTGGAGTGCAGAGCTCAGTCACATCCATGTGACTTTCGATACAGAACAGAACAAACAAACAAACAACCCAACCAGCTCCTACAAGGAATGAAATCATGAAAGCTTTCGATATGTTAGCATCTCCTCTCCAATCTCAATGTAGTGTATCCCCATTGCTTGCCTAAAAATAAATTCTCCTTCAAAGCTGAAATGTTGAAGCAATAGTATTGGGCAATATCCAAGTTAGGGATCACAGAAAATCATTTTAAAAACAAAAGTAAACCCAACAGGAGAATTGGGCAGTTCTGTTTTTCTAAGCTCAAGTATAGTTTATTCCAGAATTTGCTTCACATTTTTTCTACCATTACTATTTCTTAAAATTCCTTTGAGGATTTTAAACATGTTGCCCTTTACTAACCTTTGTGCTGTAATTTTAATTAGGGTGTATGGGTATAAATATAACAGGTGCCTTTAGAGTGAGATAAAACAATGGCCCAACATATGTTTAAAATGCATGGATTTTTAGAGCCTGATTATCATTTAGATTTACATTTATTTGGCCACTACTGGCTTGATGCATTTTAAGGTGTGTGTGTGTGTGTGTGTGTGTGTGTGTGTGTGTGTGTACATGTGTGTGTGCATGTCTATCTGTCTGTCTGTCTATCTATCTATCTATCTATCTATCTATCTATCTATCTATCTATCTCTATCTGCCTGTCTGTTTATCTGTCTATTTACTCATTTTACTTTGAGCATCAAAAACATGACCTAATCCTGAGGAGAGAAAACTCAAGAAGCACAAGAATTTCAGGGTATGTATCTTTCCGAACCATCATAGAAAAGAAGTGACATTGATAACTTCCTTATCATGGGGCCACCACAAGCAGTGCCATAACATTGGAGCTAGATAATTACTGTTGACAGAGAACCAAATGCAATGCAATCTAAAAGTCAAAAAAACACTTGTAACTTCATGTCTTTCTCGATTTGGTTTTAAATTGTTTCCTGCTTTAAAATTCAGAGACCATCCTGTTACTGCAGCAGGATGTGTTTGTATTTAGAAGAATCACCACTTAGGACATTTTGTACAGATAGAATGAAGACAGAAATTGTTAATTACAAAAATCTCTTGACTGATTTGTTTTGTCCTTGGTTAGTGATCATGCTAAATAATATGATAATGTTTCTAGGACAAGTTTAAGAAAAAGAACCTCATTTCCTTTTCATTTTTTTCTAATGAATAAAGGGTAGATTTTTTCCATTTTATTAAATTCAACTTAATGATGAATGAAAAAGTATATAAATTACATAATATTTTTCAGATAAAGGACTTAAACCTACCAAAAGGAAAAGATTAATAACATCTTCCTGAGATTAGACAATTTGAAGGTCTTTACAATTAAAATATGCATCATACATTAAACTGCCCTAAGAGAAATTGCTTTTATTTGCTAGAACAATGACATCTTCCATGATAGATTCTTTACAGTGACAATTGTGTTCAGTCTCTTGTTTGTAGGAAAAGAGTCTTAATAGATGTCGCACTTAGGGGAGCATACTCATCAGACTTTGTACTTGATAAAATATTTTTGAGTAGTGTATATAGTGGGCCCAGACTTTAAAAAGAAATGTTTTGACATATTTTTGAACATCCATTTAGAGGCCACTGTATTTCTCTTAAGAACATTACTACCCTACCTCAATATGATTTCCCTTTCCTGTAGTAACCTGGTGTCTCTCCCTTTTCATGGAAATATTGATCATCTATAGTAAAATGGTTCCCCGTGGTGGCAAATGAGTTGTGAGTGTGGTAAAAGAAAGGGCATTGATCTCAAACCCAATAATCTCTTATGTGGAGACAGAAGCCGTTATGAACTCTGTGCATTTGTAAGTTTTATTCTGTTGCTCGTCTCATAGGCCTTAAGGTATGGTTAATCTTCCTGACTGAGCCTTTGAAACCAATAATTAAAATACCAGTGAAAGATTATTAATAAAATCAGTTGGCTCTGGCTTGCATTCAGACAATAACATCCCATTAAAAAACTAGTTCCTTCAAATTCCAGTGGAGATTTTCTGGTTTTCATGTTCTCTTGAATGCAATAAGTCTTTTTTTTCTTGGAACTTTGATTTACTTTATATACATACTTAAATTGGAGTTTCATCTTCTTCAATACAATTCAAAAGAAAAAATAAAATATGCTCTTAGGAAATGAAGGTGGCCACTAAAACCTTACAAAGAATGACATGCATTTATGATAACAGGATCCAAAAGAATTAAGTGAGAAGCTATTTTTGTTCTAGTCCGTTTAAAATTAAGTCTGTTAAAAAATACCCAGTTCACTCCATACTCTGTTTTGATGCCTGAAACATTATCGTGGGGGTGCGTGCACACTCAGATGCCTCAGCCCTGATACCAGAAACACCCTCTAAACAGCAAGTTTATTGCTCCAAAGCTTCGAATGACTGGCAAATTAGAGACATGTTTAGAAAATAAATGGCCTCCATTGTGCCCTAATTGTCTATTAGTCATCTTGCCAATGAACTCCAGCTGGAGTGTTCTTGGGGTGATTGAACATGACCCCTGGGGTATGTCTGCCATTTGAAGACAAAGGAAAATTCCAACCCAAATAATTGATAGCCTGGAATTCCTCCCTAAATCTTGCCCTCTCCGCTACCCTATCTTTTCAGACTTCACGCTGCAGTCGAATGCTTTGTCTCAAAATTGATGCTTTTCTTATTCTTCTAGGGCTTTTCTTTTGTTACCACAATTCTTCACCTGTGGGGAATAAAACCCACACATTCAGACCCCCTTGTGGCACTGACAGTGCAGTGGTTCCCATTTGAGTACGTATTCACACTCAAGGTTTGGCTGATTTGCAAGGAGCTATTAAAACAGACGGAAACCTACTACCTTGAAACCAAATTAAAATGTAATTGAAGGAGAAAGTAAAAGATGCAATAAGAAAAAAGGATAATGTTTAGGTTGACAGTTTAAGCAGGGATAGGGCAGGGATAAAGGGAAGAGATAGGAAGTGAGATGATAATAATATAATATAGTATATTTTATACATATACACATATATGTATTTTATATATGCAATTTGAATAGAGAAAATTTTTATGTTTGGTTAATGATGCCCTCCATAGAAATGGGTTATTCAATAAAAATCACAGTGCCAGCCATGGAGTAGTTTCCTACTAGTTATCAATCAGGAAGGTCTACAAAACATTACAGGCCATTGTCATTGTTCTAGGTTTTCCACCATATCTAAATGGTAAGAGTCTACTGATGAAGACACAATATCCTTTGATTGCAGGACCTGGAGAAATCAATCTTTAACAAAGCATGAAACTCTCTGACAGGTTTCATAATGCTATAAGGTACTATTCAGAGTAAGATGGACATATATCAGTTGTCTTACCCAGTTCTGTACCAACTGTGCCCACAATACTGATGTGCAAGGCGACATGGTACAATAGTGGCATGACTGTTATGAGGTAACCAACAGTTTTCTGCTTGATTTGAGGCCCGCTACACTGAAGAGAATTCATGGTATGTACTATGAACTTTGTCTAATGCCTATGGCTCAGAGATCACAGTCCCTAGGGGGTAATCTATTGTTGCTTTTTTTTTTGGATAAATGAGTATGTTGTCAAACTGTCTTCTAAATATTTGTTCCCGTCTATAAATTTGTTTATACTTATTGACTGCATTCTCTGGCTACTTTCAACCTTGGTGAGAGAAGTTTCTTTGTATGGTGGGTCATGTCTTCTTCAGATATTCATGACGGATCAAACTGCTTAGAATAAGCAACTGTCAATGCTCAGCCTTAATTATTTATCAAGTCCTCTCACTGCCTTGCAGAAGAGGGAATGGGAAAAAAAACGGACAGTAAGAAAGAGTGCTGTGTAATACTGTCTTCAGGACATGGCATTAGATTATCACTCTAGTAAAATCTTTGCAGCTATAGTTACCTGCACAAGACCTTTATAAGTTTAAACCAACCAGAATTATAGTATGGAGAAATGAGGGGCACATGATGTCCTCCAGTCCTAACTGAGGAACTACTGGCAGCTGATGGCTGCTAGAAAAGGCTGCTAGTCATTTTTATTTGGGGTTATGACAACTTGTTGGTTGTTACTCATGTACCAGTGGAGGACATCATATCCATGTACATATAGGCAACATTAATTGGATGAGTGGAACAACACGTATGTTAAAGAGAACATGAAATTAGGAGGGAGGTGTGTTGGGGAGGTATGAGAAGAAGTTAGAGAGGGAAAATGGGAGTTAAATATCATAATGTGATATATATGTGTGTTTGTGTATGTGTGTGTGTGTGTGTGTGTGGATGTGTGTTTGTATATAGTATGCCATATCTGTGTGTGCATGCATGTGTGTGACATTCTCAAAAATATATACTTCTTTCAACTGCAGGAAACATGAATTGATAGTTTTTTCCAAGAGGGAACATATTTATGCTAATAATGAACATTTAGATATTAAGAACAAAAATTAACATTAGCAGAACTATTGCTTGTAAATGTCTCAATCACTATTTAAAGGTAAAGGCTTATAAAAATATAAGTGAAGTAACCTCTCTACAAATTGGCTGCTAAAATATAAGAAGGATATAAATGTTATATAAAAGATAGCACCACATTGGAAATATGACTAGAATTTAAGGTGTAATACAAGTTTAAATAAAACTTATTTTGACCCGAGTCTCTACCAGTCAGTCCTTTAAGAAGGTTTGTATGGCCAAGTGAAACTTCTAAGCTGTTGTCAGCAAGTATCTGGCAGGATCTGTCCCTAGTTTTGAGCTAATGGCAGACATGGCTAATCAATCATGGCACTCTTTCTTGCTGAGTCCAGATTCAGCCTCAGGAATCATCACAAGTGCCAAATCCATTATTTTTGATAATAGCTGCCTCAAGAATTGTATTGAAAAAGATCCTACTTTCATTCCAAGTTTGGGGACAGCTTTTGTGGGTAGCAACCATGAAAATGTAAATAGTAATGGGATTTTGGGAGATGATTTTAAAATCCTATGATGATGATATTGTTGTTAAGCTACTTAGATTTTAGAGATACATTCAAGAATATACAAGTAAATATTGAAATGGTTTCCAATTGCTTTAAACAGTCTTGGAAAATAAAAAAAGGATTGTATGAGAAACAAAGTGGACATGAGCTATTGAAGAATGAGCATTGGGTAATAAAATGAGATTAACTTGGAATTAACATATATTATATGAGAGTAAATTAAAAGTATGCCTCTGCCATTTACATGTATACCAGTTATATGATCATGGTCAAATTACATGATACATGTATTTTAACCTTATGTTTCCTTATCTGTAAACTAGGATATTAGTAAATTACAATTTACACTTTTTGTAGGGAATTAAATAAAATACTTAATTATGTTTAGGTTTAAACCTGTCCCAGAATTAAGCCATATGAATGTTTTTTTGCATTTTTTTTTCTTTTTTTTTCTTTTTTTTTCTTTTTCTTTTTTTTTTTTTTTCGGAGCTGGGGACCAAACCCAGGGCCTTGCGCTTGCTAGGCAAGCGCTCTACCACTGAGCTAAATCCCCAACCCTGATGAATGTTTTTTATTATCATCTTTGATGGATATAGAATGGAGAAAACCCCAGTAGAAAGAAGGGTTGTTGAGAAAAAAAATGAATATATAATAAAAATTTAATAGAGAGGGGAAAAGGTGAGACATTAAGAATTTAGATAGTGACAGACTTAGGGAATAGCATGTTTGATCAGTTCCTATACAATGTGCCCATGTTTTTGTACATGGTACTCAGACTATCACAAAATAATAACAGACAAGTAAATGCCTCTTGTTTGTTTTCAGTTGTGTGCTAGACTTCCTCAAGACAGAGTTGATAATTGTACTTTATTATCAACATGGCTTATTCATTTGAAAATCTTATGGTGTACTTCCAAGGAGAGGCAATTTCACTACGATAAAGTTTTCTGATTCTATTGCCTTCATAAGAACCACATTTCATAGTTGACTACCCATGATGTTTTTAATCTCCCAAGTTAATGGCTCTGCTTAAATTCAGTCAGGATATAAATTACAAAAATAACATAGATTACCTTCCATGTTAGCTGTGACTGATTATTTTATTAATGTTATTAATACCATAGTTAATTCTCAGTACATTCAGAATCCATACTCAGGTTGGGATGTTTTTATCTGAGTGCTGTACTATCTAATAAGTTCAGTAGCTACCTTAGACCAACTGTACTTGAATAGGTTTGGTCTGGTAGATTCATGTGTTTCAGTGCTTGGCCATTGGTAGTAGCATGATTATGAGGTGTGGTCTTATAGAAATAGGTATGGCCTTGTTAGAGGAATTACCTCACTCTGTAGGCAAGGTTTATTGTCTCCTATGATGAAGCTCTTGCACAGTGTGGAATCAGAGCCTCCTCCTGTCTGCCTTTGTCTCCTTCAGGCTGTCATTGGCTCAAGATGTAGAAGTCCCAGCTCTTCCAGCACTGTGTCTACCTACATGCTAACATGTCTCCTACCATGATGGTAATGAACTGAACCTCCAAAACTGTAAGCCAACTCCAACTAAATGTTTTCCTTTATGAGAGTTACCTTGGTCATGATGACTCCTCACAGCAGTAAATCCCCAACTAAGATACCCATCATTGATAAGATTGTACTATTCAAGTGCTCTTCTAGATTGGGAATATGTTTCTAAGCTAGCTTATCTGAATCTATATGACATGTAAGACACAGTGGATGTAAACAAAATAATAGTGCATAGACTTTGGGTATAAAAATGTAAACCAGCATAGTGTGTCTACATGCCTAGAATATATAAAGCTTTTCTTTACAACATTAATTAGCTCAGCATTTATGTAATGTATCTATGGAAATGGTGATCAAGAGTTTTTTATGGGAAATTTCACAAATTAATTTATTTAAAACAATCAGAAACATGACCTGCATGTAACTGGTGTTTAAAATAGGATTAGTAGGCACTATAATTTGTATTCTATTGTTCAAAGTTACTTAAAATGGGCTTGTTAAACATTTATTTATGAATAGATGAAAATATTGTCTGGATTCTCTCCTTTGTCGCTGTCAACTTCCACATCATATTGTACTTGTATATTTTAGTCATTGAATAAGGCAAATATATTCACTTTATTCTTTCTTAAAAAATATTTATCTTTAATCTTTTTTTTACAGTCCAGTCATTATCCCCCTTCTGGTTCACCCCATGACAGCTCCTCATCCCATTTCTTCTCCCCAGCCCCTGACTCAAAAAGGATGTTCCAATCCCCCTACCCTTCCTCAACTCAGCCGACCCCACCATGCCTCCCCACTCTCTGGGGCCTCAAGTCTCTTGAGAATTTAGTGCAACTTCTCTCATTGAGACCAGACCGGGCACTCGTCAGCTGTATGTGTGTCAGGCCAGCTTGTGTATGCTGCCTGGTTGGTGTTCAGTGACTGAGAAATCTCAGGGATCCAAGTTAGTTGAGACTGCTGGTCTTCCTATGGGGTTGCCCTCTTCCTCAAGTTCTTCCAGCCTTTTCCTAATTCAACCACAGCAGTCCCTGACTTCAGTCCATTGGTTGAGTATAAATATAAGTATCTGTTTCTCTTTCAGCTGTTTGTTGGGTGTCTCAGAGGGCAGCAATGCTAGGATCCTGTCTGTAAATACATCATAGCATCAGTAATAGTGTCAAGTCTTAAAACTACCCCTTGAGAAAGGTCCTAATTTTGGCCAATTACTGGACCAATTTTACCAATCCTTTCTCTCAGTCTCTTCTCCATTTTTGTCCCTGAAGTTCTTTTAGACATGAAAAAGTCTGGGTTAGAGTTTTTGACTGTGAAATGATAATCCCATTCCTTCCACTTGATGCCCTGTCTTTCTATGGAGGTGGACTCTACAAGTTCTCTTTCCCCACTGTTGGGCATTTTATCTAAGGTCTCTCCCTTTGAGTCCTGAGAGTCTTTCTCCTCCCAGATCTCTGGTACATTCTAGAGAGTCCCCCTACCTCCTCCCACCCAAGGTTGCATATTTCCATTCATTCTGCTGGACCTCCGGTCTTCTCTCCTGAAATATAAGCAGAATATCATCCTGAATAAGGTAACCCAAGCACAAAAGAACACACATGGAATTCATTCACTGATAAGTAAATATTAGCCCAAAAGCTTAGAATACCCAAGATATAATTCACAGACCACATGAAGCTCAAGAAGAAAGAAAACCAAAGTGTCAATTCTTCAGTCTTTCTTAGAAGGGGGAACAAAATACTCACAGGAAGAAATATGGAAACAAAGAGTGGAGCAGAGACTGAAGGAAAGCCCATCTAGAGATTGCTCCAACTAGGGATCCATCCCACATGCAGCCACCAAAACCAGTCACTATTGCTAATGCCAAGAAGTGTTTACTGACAGGAGCCTGATATGGATGTCTCCTGAGAGGCTCTTCCAGAGCCTTAGTAATACACATAAGTATGCTTGCAGCTATCCATCAGACTGATCATGGGGGACACCAATATAGAGGAGTTAGAGAAAGGACTGAAGTAGCTGAAGGGGTTTGCAATCCCATAGAAAGATCGATAGTATCAACCAACAGGACCCCTCAGAGCTCCCAAGGACTAAACCACCTACCAAAGAGTACACATTGAGGGACCCAGAGGTTCAGCTGTTTATGTAGCAGAGGATGGCATTGTCTAGCAGAGGA
Organism: Rattus norvegicus; assembly: GCF_021556685.1. Lineage (NCBI taxonomy): Eukaryota > Metazoa > Chordata > Mammalia > Rodentia > Muridae > Rattus > Rattus norvegicus. The sequence continues at coordinate 84,470,443 of NC_141542.1, read as the reverse complement.
GAAGCCCTTGGTCCTGTGAAAGCTCATTTCCCCAGTGTAGGGGAATGCCAAGATGCTGACATGGGAGTGGGTGGGTGGGAAGGAGAGCATCCTCATAGAAGCAAAAGAAGGGGGCATGGGAGAGGGGGTAGCTGGGAAAAGGGATAATATGTGAAATGTAAATACATAAAATATCCAATAAAAATACAAGAAGAAGAAGGAGGAGGAAGAGGAGGAGGAGAAGGAGGAGGAGGAAAAGAAAAAGAAGAAGAAGAAGAAGAAGGAGAAGGAGAAGGAGAAGGAGAAGGAGAAGGAGAAGGAGAAGAAGAAGAAGAAGAAGAAGAAGAAGAAGAAGAAGAAGAAGAAGAAGAAGAAGAAGAAGAAGAAGAAGAAGGAAGGAAGAAAGCAAGGAAATAAATGAAAGAAAGAAAGAAAGGAAAGAAAGAGAAGAAAGAAAGAAAGAAAGGAAGAAAGAAAGAAAGAAAGAAAGAAAGAAAGAAAGAAAGAAAGAAAGAAGGGAAGAAGTGGCAGCATCAGCAGCCACTGCCTAGTGAGAGGTGGGAAAACAGAGGGAGAGGGCAAGTAAGGGGCAGGATGGGGAGTTCAGATCCAGATATACTCTCCGAGGACAGACATCTGATGTCCTTTACCTAGGCCGGAGCTCATGGAGAGTCCACCACTTCTCAGTAGTATCTGCTTCTAGATAACATGCCTTCAGCATATGAACTTTGGGGTACATTTCTATAATTTGCTATGAAATATATTTGAAGGGTAAATTACATTGACCAATGGCTAGAGAATGCAAAATAAAAAATGATTTCCTATTGAGAAGTAATAAAGGGAAATATTGATTATAGAATCTAGGTGATGGGTACATTATTTCCCTGTGGATTACTTTCTAGTTTTACTTTCTTGTGCATTTTATAATAAAATAGTAGGAAATATATTCATGTGTTTCCTTATAAGTGTCTTCAGCCAATGCTTCTTAGTTTTACAGAACTTTCCAGTGCTATTTCAATTTTGACACTGTTAACATTGCACACGGCCTTAAACACTTTGATTCTTCTTACATAAATTTACTCTTTCGGATGATTATTTTCATTTAGGTCAATTCTACTATCCCAAGTGAAAGGTCTCAGGGAGGTTCAAGAGGAAGGTTGAAACAGATTGTTGGAGGGAGGGATGCGTTAGAAGAATTATTAACACTATAGAAAGACATCAGCACGGTGAGGTTTAGGCCCAAGCATAAAACACCGAGTTATCAAGACAGGGTCTGTGAGGAAAGGGATCAGAGTCATGTAGTAAAAGTAGGTGTCTCCTTATTCCTTTTTAAGATAGGAGACGTTTTAAAGCACAAGACTGTAACTGAGTTCTCTGACTTCCAGGCAGAATATAGGAAGCTGGAGGCAGCAGGATGGGTGACTAGTGGTATCTCCTTTCATGCAAACTCACTCCATCAGGCGGGAGATCCTGTCAAGTGGGAGTCTGTTAACTGCCAGACATTGTCTCTGGTCCTGTGCCTATCTATGAGGGGTGGGCTGATCCAGGTATTGTGGCCTGAGTAGCAGCAGAATCCCCTCCATTCTTACAAATGCTCGAGTACTTTCACATAGTTCTATCACATTTATAAAAGATGTGGGTGAATCTTTAACAAATGAAGGGAGAATAAGTACAATGGTTACTAATGTCTGTTGCTGGGAGAGACTTTCCCTAGGAAAACGCAGCATCTATTGACCCTAGCTGAGGAACCTAGCACAATGTAAAGATTATACCGAAGTCCATCTGAGTAAATGAACACATTTGTTGAGGTGACTGCCGTATCACAGAAGAGTCCACCCAACACAGATGCTGACTCATGTAGAGAGCTTTACCGCTCAGACTCTCTTCCCAGAAGCTTTTCTGAATCTCCTCATCTGTTCTAGTTTCTTTCACCTTGGGAAAAGCCTCTCCAATTGAACCTTGTCAGTTACAGCTCTCAAAAAATGTTTACATTGTTTGCTTACTGAGTCCCAGGAGCCTCCAGGCTCCTTTCTGGAGAAAATTGCTATAGAACAGGTTCCACTTATTTTTAGTTGATTTTATTTGTAATGTACATTTTTATAGTCATAAGGTTAAAATTACAGTAATAGAAGGAATAACAGAAAAAGGAAGGAGGGGCATAAGGAACAGAGTGGGGAGGAAAGGGAAGGAGATTAAAGCAACTTCAGAAAGAATCAAGAAAGGGTTTTCAATTATAATTCAGAATTTCAGATCTGGATGCTTGCCAGTGATTTTAAGTGGGATCCCTCCACTGAGAATACCTATAGAACTAACATGTCCGAATAATGTGTTATCTCTCTTGAGTTTCAGGCTTATCGTACATTTTCATTTAAAGAATTTCCAAAAGTTTTGTAGGCTGTGAGCTCCTGGAACCATGTTTCTAATAGTGTTGTTTATGACTATATAGTAAAGAGATCAGAATTCAGAACATGCCCCCATACAACTGTAATCCCGGGTCTAGTATTTCCTGTAAATGTTTTTATATCAAAATGTTAGCAGTTGTATCTCCATTTCATTTATTATCAAGAAAAGACAATGCTGCCTTTCAGACCATCGTACTGAAAGTTGCAGTTGTGGTATGAGTTCCCACCACCTCTTTTTATATTTTTATGAGATTATTTATTCATTATGTTCTATTAGGTGTAATTAATATTTTCACGTTGATGTTTTCCTTGTAGAGTCTTCTGTAGACCTGGATTTTAGATAGATGTTGCTTTTCTGTGGCATGTTTTTTTCTCTCTTCATCTGTTGTGATTCACAGTTTTGCTGGGTGTAGTTGTCTAGGCTGGCAACTGAGGCCTCTTAGAGTTTTTACAATATCTGTCCAGGCCTTTCTGCCTTTTAGAGTCTACATTAAAGTCAAGTGTTATTCTACTGGGTCCGCCTTTAGAGCTGCTTGGTCTTACTTCCCTGCAGTTTTCAATATTCTTTCTTTATTCTGTGCATTTAGTGTCTTGATTATTACGTGTCTTAGCGAAAATATTTTCTGGTTCAATCTCTTTGGTGTTTTTATGCTTCTTGCACTTGAATAGGCCTGGCCTTCTTTAGAATAAGGAAGTTTTCTTCTAAAATATTTTGTAAATATTCTTCATTGCCTTTGGTTTTGCTTCTTTGTTTTATTTTTCATTTGTTTTTCTTTTTTTCATCTCTTCCTACTGTTCTTAAATTTGGTCTTTTCATTGTGCTCCATATTTCCTAGTAATTTTAGGCCACATTTTTCCCAGATTTAATATATTCCTTGACTGACTTATCTTCAGTGCCCATGAGTCTGTCCTCCATCTCTTGTACTCTGTTGGTGTATCTTACCTCTTAGCTTTTTATTTCACTTTCTTATTTTCTCATTTAGAGGTTTTTTTGGTTTTTTTTTCAGTTTGGGTTTTCTTTAGTGATTCTATTTCTACTTTCATGTCTTGAACTGTTTTCCTTTCATTACATTATTTGTTTGTGTTTTTTACTTTACATTATTGAATTTATTTATATCCTTTAAGATCCTTAAATATATTTGTATAGCTATTTTGAAGCTCTTGTCTTGTGCTATATTGTATTTGTCAGGTCCTACCTTAGTTGGCTGATGGGTTCCAGTGGAGATATATTGTCCTGGCTGGTATTGATGGTGTTCTTATTCTGGTGTCTAGTCCTCTGGCAGGTCGTGGGAAGAATGCGTTTCTAGGTATTAGGAGCTGACATGAAGAAATGAGGATGGGCTTAGTAATGGGGGATGGGTGAGAAGTTCAACAGAAGTGAAGAAAGCTGGATCTGCGAGGTCTGCAGAGTCACCAGGAAATGGAGACAGTGAGGGACATCAGGCTCCTGCAGGTGGTCTAAAACAGATGAGACTAGGGAACTAGAAATAGAAAAAAGGAAGAAGAGTCAAGGTCACCCGCTTGACTTTCAGGCCAGGATGGTCAGCAGGTTTCCAGGTTAAGTGTCCCTCCAGGTGTTAGCATCTGATTCCAGACTGATGATCAGCAAGATTCCAGGAATAGAGAATTGGTGGCTGAGACAAATGGGGTGGGATAAGGAAGGAAGGCTGAATTTTATTACAGAATAATCACAACTTTTGTAGTCATGCACATCAACTCTACCGTTCAAGACAGTAGACTCCCTACCACTCAGAGAAAAGCTTCAGTTTCAATCAAGGGACACTTTGCAATTATGTAAGGGGGAAACCAAACTGAAAGACTGGCTCTATGAGTTTATCTCCCCAGTGTACTTTATCCTCATTTGAAGAGAAACATTACATGAAACTCACAGGTTCCAACTAGACCTTAGTTCGTTCTGTTAGCCTCCTATTTATCAAAATGGTTTGAAAAGAAAAGGAGGCCATAAATAAAGCAATTTCTATGTTTTGTTTGGAATAGTGCACAGAAATGATATTGTTTTGTTGCATTTTCTTATAGGAATCCTAAAGGATGGCTCATTTATTTAGAAAGAAAAAAATCAGACTACTTCAGCTAACCAGCTGACAAAACTAGCAAGACAAAGCAAACCTCACTACAGCTTTGCTCTCTGAGGATAGCCCAGCCCAGCAGGATTAAAATTTAGATACTGAAAAAATATTTGCTCTCATAGAATCATAAAGCATAACCTTAAAGATTGCTGTCATATGATTTTAAAGAGCTCTTAAAATAACATTTGATAAGGATTGTTATGCATACTTTAAATGAATCTAAACCTTCTTAGTTTGTGTGTGGATGTCTCTGTGTATATGTGTGTGTGTGTGTGTGTGTATGTGTGTGTGTCTCTGTGTGTGTGTGTGCCTTTGTGTATCCGTCTTTGTATCTCTCTGTGTGTATGTGTGTATCTGTGCATGTATGTTGGTATGTGTCTCTATATATGCACTACACGTGTATGTCAGTGTATGTATCTGTGTGTATGTGTATATGTATGTATATCTGTGTCTATCTTTCTTTGTCAATTTGTATGTCTTTCTATCTGTCCGTGTGTGTCTGTGTATACCTCTCTGTGTGCATCTATGTGTATGTATATGTATATACCTGGGTATATGTATCTGTGTCTTTCTATGTGTGTATGTGTGTGTGCATGTGTGTGCATGTGTGTGTGTGTGTGTGTGTGTGTGTGTGTGTGTGTGTGTGTGCGCGTGTGTGTTTTAACTCTGAACTGGAAATCGATAGTGCCTTTTGGGAAACAATTTGAATAAAGAACCTCAGATACTTATAGACCTCTAACTGAGTAATTGGCTTCTAAGGCTTTTCTTAACCTGAAGAAAAAATGAAAAATTAATTTAAAATATGTATGTTTAACTCTATAATAATAATAATAATAACAATAATAGTAATACTACTAATAAAATAGAATGCATGAGTTTAGGATAGCTATTGAATATATTTCTTCAGGCAATGTTACAATATATGTATTTTGACTTGATTTAAAATTTGGTGGTTAATTTTAAAATGTCTTTTAAAATGTTTTTTTAAGTTATATTTATTATAAAATCACTCATCATAAGAATACAAAAGTATATAAAATATAATTTTAAATGTTAAGAAAATTAAATATGATGCCCCAAATATTTAGATAAGAGTAAAATTATAGATAATATTGTTCTAAACTTTTAAAAAATATATTTTAATCTTTTCTTCCTGAAGATGACATAATTTTATTCTCTTTTCTTATAATTTTACTTAGCCTTTTTAAAAAATTTTTCTTTAATCTTTGTTTACAGCCCAGACTTTATCCCTCTCTCAATCCACCCTCGGACTGTCCTACATCCTATACCTCCTCTCCCCTATCTCCAAGAGGATGTCCCCACTCCATTCCCAACCATACCAAACCTCCTCACTCCCTGGTGCTCCAAGTCTCTCCAGGGTTATGTGCACCTTCTCTGACTGAGTTCAGACCCAGCAGTTCTCTGTTTAACAGCTATTGGGGGCCTCGTATCACCTGGTATATGCTGACTGATAGGTAGCTTAGTGTCTGAGAGCTTCCAAAGATCCAGGTTAGTTGAGACTGCTGGTCTT